>NC_060122.1:665159952-665462982 GCF_021461395.2 Schistocerca americana
CTGGAACGGGGAATAACCATCAATACCGAACGTTATGAAGCCACTTTACAGAACGTTAGACGAGCCATCAAGTCGAAACGCCGAGGTTTGTTGGCCAATGTCGTTATCCTCCTGCATGATAATGCCCTCCCACACACGGCCAATGTGGTGAAGATGACATTGCAGCAGTTTCAGTGGGAAACGCTGTAACATCCATCCTACAGCCCCGACCTTTCACCGTGTGACTTTCATGTATTTGGACCTCTAAAACAAGCTATTCGCGAACAGCTATTCGCAACGAGCGACGAAGTGTGTGACTGGATCCAGGCCTGGATCCGACAGCAGCCTACTGGCTTCTTCAAGGATGGAATCGACAGGCTAGTGCCGCAATAGGATAAATGTGCCAACAGTTTTGGCGACTGTTTTTGAGTATGTGTACTGCGTATAACTACATTTTTGAGATACTAATAAAATCGTTAACGTTACTTTACACTAGTCACCGGGTTTCATTTAACTTGTTATAGCTTTATTATTTAATGGATGTAATCAAGTTCTGTAATCAGAACTGTCCATCATTAATGTAACTGATGCTTAATCTACTACAAATAGGGACTTTCTTGCTCTAAATTTAGTTTTTAATCAATTACGTGAAAACTATTGGAGGTAGCTTAGTGGAGTCGCCTAGTTAATGTTTTTATATGAGACTGACGCTTTACACCAATTTTCATCTTGCTAAGTCTAATATTTAGCGCCTTCAATTTTTCATAATAACATCCTATTTTGACTAAAATGTTACTTCGATCAAGTTGAGACTTGTAACCGTTGATTTTGACATACATACGCACATTCTGAACAATTTTTGCCTTTCCAGCTTTATACTTAGCACCACTTGTTTTTTATTTAAAGCGAGTTCTTTAGGCAAAATTATTCATCTGATCGCGCTGAGATGTAACAATGTAAACATTAATATACTGAAGTATATGTTGACAAACTTTGGAAAAGCTACTTCAGCTACTAATTTTATTCTTAGATTATGGCGCAATACTGTGTAGACTAAGCACAGGCGCATTATGATGACGTGCCGCTAGTAGCAGTAAACTGAGGTAAGTCCCGGCACACTCCTTCGCCTCTGTATCTCTCAAATGATACGGCGCTTGTTTCGCCACAACATGCTACTAGAATCGTGACAGGTCGGAATATCCCATATAAAATTATAATGGGGATACAGGGAGAATTTAAATGGGAATCTTGGAAGACAGATAATGTTGTTTTCGTTAAAACCTATCAGTTAAATTCAAAGAACTCGTGTTCTAAAAAGACTGTTTGGCATTTTTTGTGGAGACAGTCGAATGTCTCGCGTCAAGTTTATAAGAATCAGGTATGGGAGATTAGGCTACGTACAGAAGCATGTACGAGGGCACTTTAGAAAGTAACTTATACATTATTATGGCAAGCCAAGTAACTTTTATTTAACGCCGTACTGCACTTCAGAGTGATGCAGATACATGACACTATTTTTTAGCATAGGTACTCTTTACACCAGTGATTCACCTCTTCAACGACAGAAACCCGCTCCTTCCTCATGGAGCCATCTGAGAACCACTGTGTGAACGTCCTCATCGTAGGAAAATCTCTTTCTCCCCAACATGTTCTTTCAGTGATTAAAACGGCACAGCGAATGCTTGAAACCTCCTATCGAAAACGCCGCAGGAAAGCTTGCGATACGCGCACCATGTGGGGTGTTTCATTGTCGTGCAGGAGAACAAAGTCTTTGCTTAATTTTCCACGCCCTTTTTCTTTATGGCATTGTGCAGCCAGGGACTTCGACTTATAAAAAATATTGGGGGGGGGGGGGCGGGCATACTGGGGGTCTTGTCCCAGGAAATCTTCCAAATTTTAGATGAAAAATAGTGATTTTTAAAGTTTTATAAGCATTTTTAGTCATATGATAAACATTAGAACCCCGGAAACTGGACTCTCGATAACGCTACAGTCCGGGAAACTTGACAAGCATGACACATTTTTTGGCTTTGATAAAAGAAACAAAACATAAAAACACATGGTATTTTCGTAAAAAGTTAATTTATGTTTACAGTAATAATCATGCTAATAGACTATTACAGAGCAGTGAATATGTAGCTCTGAAAAGACTGAAATTATATTTAAATAAGTCCATAACTATCATTAAAAGAATAAAACATGAAAATTAATAAGTGAAATAGCTAATTTAAGCTTACTTTGAATAAAGCTCAGGGTTCATTAAATAAAAACAATATCTCGAAGTTAATGCTTTAATACAGTTAATAAAGTTAATACAGAAAGCCTAATACTTTCAATCGAAAAGTATGTAAATAGCGGGTTTTAATTGGGTCTTACACCCTAAAAATATTTAAGTATTTGAAAATAACTAATAGAGTGCTATACTAATATAGTAATACAGTACTAAACTAGTACTAAAATTTCTAAACTGAAAATTTAACATCATGTATGTATTTAATTCTCTGTTTCATAAATATTTTTAATATTGCTTTAAATGCCATTATTAGGGCTAGAGTGTCTTTAGAAAGGTACAAATATCGACCGTTTGGCCAGATTACTGAATATGAAGTCGTTGATGACTGGTCGGATATCCAATTCATCCAAAACATCTCGGGGGGGCATGAAGAACAGCCAAGTTGTTTAATCGCTTCTGTCGCATTGTTGATCCGAGATATGACTTCAGACGTCTAAGGGCACTAAATAACAGTTCTGCTGTTGCTGTCGTGATTGCCACTACGCGGAGAAGTTTAATGCACTTCACTACTTCACATAACATTTCTTCTACTGCAGGCTCTTGTGTAATGTACTTTGTTACATCACGCATGTTTTTTACTACCAGTTGATTTTTATTAGCGATATCGGCTAACATATTCAAGTATAAGCGCAGTATGTCAGTGTCTAGGTCATTTTTGAAAAACTCAGTTGATTTTTCCAAATTTGTTTCAACTCTGTTTACTAAAAGCATGCAATCTTGTTCAACTGCAATGAGCTGCTTTAGTCCGGTTGAAGCAAACCGCTCAGCAACGCAAGATTGCACCGTTTCACAAACTTCGAAGTAAATAGTATTGTAGTATTCCTTTGGGGTTTTGAAAGTGTGCGGTGAGCTGGGTTCGTTGTTTTCATACTTCTTTGGTATACTTAGATTCCGAGGAAGCGAAGGATCATCAACTTGTGAAGGTTTTTCTTTTAAACACAATCCCTAAAAGTGTTCAAAACTGTCACGCCTTCCATTTTTTCAGTGACGTTCTCTACTGGGTTAATTGCACGGCAATAAAGACGTAAAAAGAAATAAGTCTTGAATTGTAACTTTGACTCAAGGTAGCCTGCACGTTTGTAACCTGCCTCTGTTTTGTCCTCTGCAGAAAATGTTTCAAAAAACTCTAGAAGTTCTTCAAAGTTTTTCAATATTCTCAAGATACTAGAAGCTCGCACAGTCCATCGAGTCGGGCAAAGGGGTTGTAGACCAGCTTGGTCGTTGGCACTCTCACAGCGTATGCTTCTGAAAAGTCTCATCCTTTTGTTGGATTCCCATACGGTGTTTATTAAGTCCTAGGCTAATGCCTTAATATCCCTCATAGTAAGATGGCGGAGACAGTCTACAACTGCCAAGTCTAAACTGTGAACAGTGCAGTGCACATAATGTGCTTTTGGTTGTATATCCAAAACTAACTTTTTTAGTCCTTTGAACTTACCTCTCATATTCGAGGGACATCATAGCACTGTCCTCTTAAATTATCCATTGACAAATCAAGACGAACAAAAACTTCTTTTAAAATACTAAACAGAGTGTGTGGTTCAGTGTTGGGGGTCTCGTATAAGCCAATAAAGTCTACGTTGATGATTAAGGAATCATCAACAGTACAAATACAAAATGACACTTGTTCGTGAATCGAAGAATCACTTGTTTCGTCAACCTTAATAGAAAAATGTTCAGTCTTCTTGATTGAAGCCAATACCTTTCTCAACACAGACTTTCCTAGTAGATCAATGATTTCGTTTTGAATATCGTGGGACGTCCACTTATACCCCAAACGCACTAACCAATCTTTAAACTCATGTATGTCACTCTTCCGGAGTTCCAACAATTGAACAAAATTTTAGTTTACGTCTTTGTGCCCTCTAATTGCTAGTCCTTGTCGGCATAGAAATTGCACGGTAGTAAAAATTGTCTCAAGAGCTAAACGGCCTTCCTTCATATCACTATCTAACTGTTCATTCTATTGGGAGGCCACACTTCGGTTACTGATAGAATTTAGTTTCAGACACCTTCTTTATGCGTAAACATATTTTCATGGAGACGGAATTTTTCCAAAGCCTTTTCCCAGTTTGAAAACCCTGCAGAAGTAAATGCATCTTCTTTTCTTGAAGAAAATTGTAATAGATTTTTAGCATCTGCCTCTTTGCAGGTTTTGCAAAAATCTTTTTCGGTAGATGCTTCATAATCTAGCAATGTGTATTTTATCAGCCAAGACTTATGAAATGATCTTCCTTTACCGGATGGTACAGGTTTCGGCTGTGAACGGTTCTCGCCTGAAGACGACGAAGCAATTGATGAGACAATAATTGTTGGAGGTTGACTTGCAGTATCGTCAACTTCCAAGCGCGCCTTTTTGGTAACAAATTTATCCATTGCAAACTTAGTTCACAATACACTAAGAGACTAAAGTAAACGGATAAAATATAGTCTTATAAAATAGTCCACTAGACGGTAAAATCAGAACACTAAACATGTCTGCAGCATGCACTGAACGAAACTATGCACACTGAACGACTGCGTCAGCAGGTTGGGCTTTATACCGGGTGATCAAAAAGTCAGTATAAATTTGAAAACTGAATAAATCACGGAATAATGTAGATAGAGAGGTACAAATTGACACACACACTTGGAATGACATGGGGTTTTATTAGAACCAAAAAAAAGGTTAAAAAATATCCGACAGATGGCGCTTCATCTGATCAGAATAGCAATAATTAGCATAACAAAGTAAGACAAAGCAAAGATGATGTTCTTCACAGGAAATGCTCAATATGTCCACCGTCATTCCTCAACAGTAGCTGTAGTCGAGGAATAATGTGAACAGCACTGTAAAGCATGTCCGGAGTTATGGTGAGGCATTGGCGTCGGATGTTGTCTTTCAGCATCCCTAGAGATGTCGGTCGATCACGATGCACTTGCGACTTCAGGTAACCCCAAAGTCAATAAGAGCAAGGTCTGAGGTCTGGGGACCTGGGAGGCCAAGCATGACGAAAGTGGCGGCTGAGCACACGATCATCACCAAACGACGCGCGCAAGAGATCTTTCAGGTGCCATCTGTCGGACATTTTGTGAACTTTGTTTTTTTTTTGTTCTAATAAAACCACATGTCATTCCAAGCATGTGTGTCAATTTTTACCTCTCTATCTACATTATTCCTTGACTTATTAAGTTTTGAAATTTATACTGACTTTTTGATCACCTTGTATATCCGTGGCGTCGTAATGTCTCAAAACATCAAGGCGACGTGAGGCGGAGGGTTCCAGGCACTTCCGCTCCAGTCCTTTTGATGTCGCCGCGGCCTCAGCGCTGGCCTGCCGGCGCCAGACTTTACCCAAAGGTTCGCGCACCAGGACAAATTCTAAGTGTGCCCGCAGCACCGTAACACTGTTATGTTTCACACCACTCGTTTTCAGTTAACCTGCTTACTACCGTAATAATTATTTGTTTTAACTCATTACTGAATGTATTTAAAAAGGTAACTATCGTCAAACAAGGAAAGTAAAAAATTCCAACATAATTCTGTGATTTTACAAAGCATAATATAACTAATAATTTTCTGAAATTGGCCGGCCGCTGTGGCCTAGCGGTTCTAGGCGCTTCAGTCCGGAACCACGCGGCTGCTCGGGTCACAGGTTCGAATCCTGCCTCCGGCATCGTTGTGTGTGTTAGGTTTAAGTAGTTCTAAGTCTAGGGGACTGATGACCTCAGATGTTATGTGCCTAGTGCTTAGAGCCGTCTGAACCAGTTTTTCTTAAATTATTGGGGGGCTCCGCCACCCCAAACGAATTTGAGAGAGCTCGGGCCTCCTCAGGCCCCAAGGAGTCGACGCCTGTGTGTGCGGCGATGTTTGTGCAACACAGTACGAATGGGCATTAATGGTTGCGCCTTTTCGCGTAAACTTTAAGTGCACAGCTTCTTCACAGTCAAAGCAAACGGTGGCCGTGGCTTTCCCTGCTACAGGAGCAACTTCGCATTTCTTCCGCGGAGGTGAGCAATCGTGTCACAACCCCATTAGCGCTCTCTTTTTACAGAAATGATGGACCCGTGTCTCACTGCTCGTATTGATGTGACTTAGCCAATCATTGTCTTCCATAGAGCAACCCTAAAAGAAGTCCAGAGACCCCCTAAAGCTTTCGCCATTGTGTGCAGGTGACAGTGATCGCGAACCTGTAGATGATCTCGGACGATGGAATGACGACTCTCTGTTGAGACGCACATGTACTGAATAATATCCGTGATAATCGCTATGTAAGTGTTGCAAATCCAGATAGGACAGACGTGAGTCTTCTTTTGTGTGCAGTGCGGTGTTTTTTATTTAAACAATTTCAGTTGTCATTGATCGAGCACTGCACAATAGCTCCATCCAGCATGTTCACCGTAAGTGCTGGAGACCAACTATCCTAGTTCACAACACCACCGACAGAGGGTGCAACTGGTCCACCCCCTCCCCTCCCCCTTTACTTAATCCAAGATGCCGACCCAGGGAATAAAATGGCGGGAAATTCGCTCAGTCTGTGTCGAGTTGTTGGACTGGGAGGACTTCACAACAGTAGCCTAATATAGCGTGCACAGGGCATTGTTTAAATAATTTCTTTAAGAATAGTTTTTATTTATTTCTGGATCCACAATAGAGCTCGAAACTGATGCTGATGTTTAAACAATTTAGATGACGTTAAGCAATTATGGTACCTTTTTTTGTTCTGAAAGCGAAAGGAGTCACGTAATTACACAGACACAGATCGTGCTAAGCAAATATGAAAAGCTTTCTCGTGTGTGCCCCGTGCGCCAGAATCGTGACTACTGTAAGGAGCCATGCGCTGGGCCGAACTCGCCACTGGCCACTAACAACCGCAGGGGCCGCCGTAAGCAGTTCCTGGTGTGCTGGAAATACCTCAGCCTTCTTTGTGGCACACAGACACAGCATTTTGTTGAACACGAACTGCTTCAGCAGCTATTAAACCTTCCATTTAAACAATGTGCGGAATATTGTCACGTGCATACCTTGAAGATGCAGGAAATAAATGTATCACTGTAGAAAGAAAGATAGAGAGTTTTGCAGTCGACGCAAAAATATTGAAACAATCTACGATGTAATTACACGTTTTAAACCGAGGAATTCGCCACACTTGAACACGGACTCTAGAAAGATCGCGGCAGGATCTGGCACACTTGTGAAGCCTCGCAGTCTTCATCCCTGAGACACTTCGTGCGCGTTTGTGGGAAATACCACAGCCTTCCCTTGTCTTAGACCACGATCTGCTTCAGGAGTTATTAAATCCAACTGAATATGCCTCTAAATACACTTTCATAAAGTTCGCTGCACAGTAGTTTGCTTCAGTTTCCCGATGTAATTACACTTTTTATTCCGAGGAATACCGCCACACTCGAACACAAACTCCAAAAAGATCGCGGCGGATTCTGGCACACTTCTGACTCCCAGTTGTCATCCCTGGGACGCTCCGAGCGCTTTTGTGGGAAGTAGATCCCGAAACGGATATCAGCTGCAATATGCCATTTTACACTCCAGCGGACGATATTTGGAAGCCGAAATAAATATATCTGTAACTCTAAACAGGACGCTCACCACTTTTTGAGTTTTAGCTGTTTGTTTCAAGGCACTGCCAGAGAGATAAAAAAATCTGAGTCCTACAGCCTCTGTAGTGTTCATCACTTTTCTGAAAAGCTGAGTCAGCTTAGTTTATACTTGCTGCTGGAGTCACAGATGTTAAGGGTCTTATTATTTATTTTCTTCACTGGTGTCTAAACACAGACGGAAAAATCAGAACAATTACATACATAAAAGTTCATGGCGTATTTTGAATCCCATAACAGATGGTAAGAATAAGAAAAAACACAAACGAATCCGAAGCACTGTCCTACAGATGAGAAAAATGTTTGGAATTTTCGGTCAATTCTCGATGTCCTACAACGGCTGGTCTGGAGATGCTCTAAAGCCACAACGACGGGTGGGGGACAGCATTCCACCTGTGTGAATCAGAGGAAGCTGGTCTGCTTGGACTTGTCTCTGAACATCCGAAGAAAGTCATCGTGTGATTCTCAGACGTCATGGAACTTTCCATAGACACCTTGCCCCTGTCTCGTTCGACCCAGTCTGCTGAGGTCCCAACACCCCGCACAATAGATGTCTTGTGACTCTCTGACGTCATGGAACTTCTTGTGAATGGAGCATTCTGATTGGTTCTCACTGAATTTACTCGTCAAATTAGTGCTACTGGTTTGGGAGCATTGTCCGCCTCTTTCTGCAGACGGGCACACAGTTTTAATCTGCCAGGAAGTTTCATATCAGCGCACACTCCGCTGCAGAGTGAAAATCTCATTCTGGAAACATCCCCCAGGCTGTGGCTAAGCCATGTCTCCGCAGTATGCTTTCTTTCAGGAGTGCTAGTTCTGCAAGGTTCGCAGGAGAGCTTCTGTAAAGTTTGGAAGGTAGGAGATGAGATGCTGGCAGAAGTAAAGCTGTGAGGACAGGGCGTGAGTCGTGCTTCGGTAGCTCAGACGGTAGAGCACTTGCCCGCGAAAGGCAAAGGTCCTGAGTTCGAGTCTCGGTCGGGCACACAGTTTTAATCTGCCAGGAAGTTTCAAATTACTAGAATTCCAGCGAAAAGCTATTTCGTATAGATCGAAAAACATACAGCAGTCATATTGCAGTTAAACCCTCAAAAGCGATCTACATATCATAAAATACGGAAACTATTGCCGAAGACACTTTCCCATGAACCATGAACCTTGCCGTTGGTGGGGAGGCTTGCGTGCCTCAACGATACAGATAGCCGTACCGTAGGTGCAACCACAACCGAGGGGTATCTGTTGAGAGGCCAGACAAACGTGTGGTTCCTGAAGAGGGGCAGCAGCCTTTTCAGCAGTTGCAGGGGCAACAGTCTGGATAATTGACTGATCTGGCCTTGTAACACGAACCAAAACGGTCTTGCTGTTGTGGTACTGCGAACGGCTGAAAGCATGAGGAAACTACAGCCGTAATTTTTCCCGAGGGCATGCAGCTTTACTGTATGATTAAATGATGATGGAGTCCTTTTGGGTAAAATATTCCGGAGGTAAAATAGTCCCCATTCGGATCTCCGGGCGGGCACTACTCAAGAGCACGTCGTTATCAGAAGAAAGAAAACTGGCGTTCTACGGATCGGAGCGTGGAATGTCAGATCCCTTAATCGGGCAGGTAGGTTAGAAAATTTAAAAAGGGAAATGGATAGGTTAAAGTTAGATGTATGGGAATTAGTGAAGTTCGGTGGCAGGAGGAACAAGACTTTTGTTCAGGTGAATACAGGCCAATAAATACAAATTCGAATAGGGGTAATGCAGGAGTAGGTTTAATAATGAATTTAAAAAAAGGAGTGCGGGTAAGCTACTACAAATAGCATAGTGAACGCATTATTGTGGCCAAGATAGACACGAAGCCCACGCCTACTACAGTAGTACAAGTTTATATGCCAACTATCTCTGAAGATGATGAAGAAATTGATGAAATGTATGATGAGATAAAACAAATTATTCAAGTAGTGAAGGAAGACGAAAATTTAATAGTCATGTGTGACTGGAATTCGACAGTAGGAAAAGGAAGAGAAGGAAACGTAGTAGGTGAATATGGATTGGGGCTAAGAAATGAAAGAGGAAGCCGCCTGGTAGTATGTTGCACAGAGCATAACTTAATCACAGCTAACACTTGGTTCAAGAATCATGAAAGAAGGTTGTATACATGGAAGAAGCCTGGAGATACTGACAGATTTCAGATAGATTATATAATGGTAAGACAGAGATATAGGTACCAGGTTTTAAATAGTAAGACATTTCCAGGGGCAGATGTGGACTCTGACCACAATCTATTAGTTATGACCTGTAGATTAAAACTGAAGAAACTGAGAAAAGGTGGGAATATAAGGAGATGGGACCTGGATAAACTGAAAGAACCAGAGGTTGTCCAGAGTTTCAGGGAGAGCATAAGGGAAAAATTGACAGGAATGGGGGAAAGAAATGCAGTAGAAGAAGAATGGGTAGCCCTGAGGGATGACGAGGGCTAGTAGAAATCCTAGGTTAACAAAAGAGATACTGAATTTAACTAATGAAAGGAGAAAATATAAAAGTGCAGTAAATGAAGCAGGCAAAAAGGAATACAAACGTCTCAAAAACGAGATCGACAGGAAGTGCAAAATGTCTAAGTAGGGATGGCTAGAGGACAAATGTAAGGATGTAGAGGCTTATCTCACTAGGGGTAAGATATATACTGCCTTCCCGAAAATTAAAGAGACCTTTGGAGAAAACAGAACCACTTGCATGAATATCAAGAGCTCAGATGGAAAGCCAGTTCTAAGCAAAGAAGGGAAAGCAGGAAGGTGGAAGGAGTATGTAGAGGGTCTATACGGGGGCGATGTTCTTGAAGACAATATTATGGAAATGGAAGAGGATGTAGATGAAGATGAAATAGGAGATATGATACTGCGTGAAGAGTTTGACAGAGCACTGAAAGACCTGAGTCGAAACAAGGCCCCGGGAGTAGACAACATTCCATTAGAACTACTGACAGCCTTGGGAGAACCAGTCCTGACAAAACTCTATCATTTGGTGAGCAAGATGTAGGAGACAGGCGAAATTCCCTCAGACTTCAAGAAGAATATAATAATTTCAATCCCAAAGAAAGCAGGTGTTGACAGATGTGAAAATTACCGAACTATCAGTCTAATAAGCCACAGCTGCAAAATACTAACACGAATTCCTTACTGACGAATGGAAAAACTGGTAGAAGCCGACCTCGGGGAAGATCAGTTCGAATTCCGTAGAAGTGCTGGAACACGTGAGGCAATACTGACCCTACGATTTATCTTAGAATCTAGATTAACGGAAGGCAAACCTACGTTTCTAGCATTTGTAGACGAAGAGAAAGCTTTTGACAATATTGATTGGCATGCTCTTTCAAATTCTGAAGGTCGCAGGGGTAAAATACAGGGAGCGAATGGCTATTTACAATTTGTTCAGATGGCAGTTATAAGAATCGAGGGACATGAAAGGGAAGCAGTGGTTGGGAAGGGAGTGATACAGGGTTGTAGCCTCTCCCCAATGCTATTCAATCTGTATATCGAGCAATCAGTAAAGATAACAAAAGAAAAGTTCTGAGTAGGTATTAAAATCCATGGAGAAGAAATAAAAACTTTGAGGTTCGCCGATGACATTGTAATTCTGTCAGAGACAGCAAAGGACTTGGAAGAGCAGTTGAAGGGAATGGACAGTATCTTGAAAGGAGGGTATAAGATGAACATCAACAAAAGCAAAACGAGGATAATGGAATGTAGTCGAATTAAGTCGGGTGATGCTGAGGGAATTAGATTAGGAAATGAGACACTTAAAGTAGTAAAGGAGTTTTTCTATTTGGGGAGCAAAATAACTGATGATGGTCGAAGTAGAGAGGATATAAAATGTAGACTGGCAATGGCAAGGAAAGCGTTTCTGAAGAAGAGAAATTTGTTAACATCGAGTATAGATTTAAGTCTCAGGAAGTCGTTTCTGAAAGTATTTGTATGGAGCGTAGCCATGTATGGAAGTGAAACATGGACGATAACTAGTTTGGACGAGAAGAGAATAGAAGCTTTCGAAATGTGGTGCTACAGAAGAATGCTGAAGATTAGATGGGTAGATCACATAACTAATGAGGAGATATTGAATAGAATTGGGTAGAAGAGGAGGTTGTGGCACAACTGACTAGAAGAAGGGATCGGTTGGTAGGACATGTTCTGAGGCATCAAGGTATCACCAATTTAATACTGAAGGGCAGCGTGGAGGGTAAAAATCGTAGAGGGAGACCAAGAGATGAATACACGAAGCAGATTCAGAAGGATGTAGGCTGCAGTAGGTACTGGGAGATGAAGAAGCTTGCACAGGATAGAGTAGCATGGAGAGCTGCATCAAACCAGTCTCAGGTCTGAAGACCACAACAACAACAACTTCCCCAATTACACTGCTCAGCTACTGTCTAGGAAAACTTGAAGTTTTCGGCGTGAAACTGATCTCCACCAGGCTATATCACCACGAACGATTATACCACCATATCATAACGACGTGGTAAACACAGTTCGTATCCTGCAGCATACAAAAACAATACTTCTGCATCTTGCCTGTAACTATTGACCGCCATGTGTCTGGAAGACAGGCAGTTCGTATCCTGCATCATACAAAATCATTACTTCTGCAACCTGCATATAGCTATCGACCACCAGACAGTAATACGTGTGTCTCGCATATTGACAGATCCCAAAAATCATAAGCACATTCACCATATGTAATCGCAGCAGTATATACTTTCCAGACGGTCGGTCATCCACCACGGCCAACGGTGACGAGGCAATTGCCCCTGCACACGTTGGACTGATGTGCGATCAGAGCACCCTCCCCGTACAATGGCCACTCTAAGAACTGGTGTACAAAGGGTGGGCTGCTTCCTCCGGCACGAAGGCGTCCGGTAACGGAATTGTTTCCGATCTGGTGTGCTTGCTGCTGTTGTTTCTGCAACGAGTTGCGAACATCTCCGGACTCATTACAAGAACGTATGCATTTTTACATGGTTTGCCGGAGTATCTCGATATCAACCATATAGCAGTATGCTACCGATCTCTTACATAGTATAATTCCGAAGATAAAGAGTGCAAATTATATATCTAGCTGCCCGAAACTTTAGCGAGGTCAATATGTGAAACATTCTACAGACCACTGAGTAATCATCTGCGAAGATCTTTACGTGAAAACCCGAAAAATAGAGGAAACTAGTAGTTCGACATGTGGTTTTTAATGAATGCCAATGTAAATAATATAACAGATTCCAAATCAACCTTCTACCTTACAAAAGTCAACTAAACCATTAATACATATAGTCGAATCCATTCCTCGTGCTTACAGAACCAACAATTGGGTCTTCCACCTGTTTTTCACCATCTAGATGCAAACAATATGTATCACCATTGATGTTCTCTCAGCCAAAGAAAGTCTAAAAATGGGTAGAATAGCAGTACAACCAGTCAACCAGTCAATTTAGTTGGGGAGGGGAATAACTGTCGAGTACAAACGCTCGCCGTTATTGGACCTTCTCAAATTTCTGGAGAATAATCGCAACACACGTGATGACGAAGGCTGCCCGGCTCATACTGAGTATTAGTTCGCTATTCAACCATGAACCATGAACCATGGACCTTGCCGTTGGTGGGGAGGCTTGCGTGCCTCAGCGATACAGATAGCCGTACCGTAGGTGCAACCACAACGGAGGGGTATCTGTTGAGAGGCCAGACAAACGTGTGGTTCCTGAAGAGGGGCAGCAGCCTTTTCAGTAGTTGCAAGGGCAACAGTCTGGATGATTGACTGATCTGGCCTTGTAACAATAACCAAAACGGCCTTGCTGTGCTGGTACTGCGAACGGCTGAAAGCAAGGGGAAACTACAGCCGTAATTTTTCCCGAGGGCATGCAGCTTTACTGTATGATTACATGATGATGGCGTCCTCTTGGGTAAAATATTCCGGAGGTAAAATAGTCCCCCATTCGGATCTCCGGGCGGGGACTACTCAAGAGGATGTCGTTATCAGGAGAAAGAAAACTGGCGTTCTACGGATCGGAGCGTGGAATGTCAGATCCCTTAATCGGGCAGGTAGGTTAGAAAATTTAAAAAGGGAAATGGATAGGTTGAAGTTAGATATAATGGGGATTAGTGAAGTTCGGTGGCAGGAGGAACAAGACTTCTGGTCAGGTGAATACAGGGTTATAAACACAAAATCAAATAGGGGTAATGCAGGAGTAGGTTTAATAATGAATAGGAAAATAGGAATGCGGGTAAGCTACTACAAACAGCATAGTGAACGCATTATTGTGGCCAAGATAGGTACGAAGCCCACACCTACTACAGTAGTACAAGTTTATATGCCAACTAGCTCTGCAGATGACGAAGAAATTGAAGAAATGTATGATGAAATAAAAGAAATTATTCAGATTGTGAAGGGAGACGAAAATTTAATAGTCATGGGTGACTGGAATTCGAGTGTAGGAAAAGGGAGAGAAGGAAACATAGTAGGTGAATATGGATTGGGGGACAGAAATGAAAGAGGAAGCCGCCTGGTAGAATTTTGCACAGAGCACAACATAATCATAACTAACACTTGGTTTAAGAATCATAAAAGAAGGTTGTATACATGGAAGAACCCTGGAGATACTAAAAGGTATCAGATAGATTATATAATGGTAAGACAGAGATTTAGGAACCAGGTTTTAAATTGTAAGACATTTCCAGGGGCAGATGTGGACTCTGACCACAATCTATTGGTTATGACCTGTAGATTAAAACTGAAGAAACTGCAAAAAGGTGGGAATTTAAGGAGATGGGACCTGGATAAACTAAAAGAACCAGAGGTTGTACAGAGATTCAGGGAGAGCATAAGGGAGCAATTGACAGGAATGGGGGAAATAAATACAGTAGAAGAAGAATGGGTAGCTTTGAGGGATGAAGTAGTGAAGGCAGCAGAGGATCAAGTAGGTAAAAAGACGAAGGCTAGTAGAAATCCTTGGGTAACAGAAGAAATATTGAATTTAATTGATGAAAGGAGAAAATATAAAAATGCAGTAAGTGAAACAGGCAAAAAGGAATACAAACGTCTTAAAAATGAGATCGACAGGAAGTGCAAAATGGCGAAGCAGGGATGGCTAGAGGACAAATGTAAGGATGTAGAGGCCTATCTCACTAGGGGTAAGATAGATACCGCCTACAGGAAAATTAAAGAGACTTTTGGAGATAAGAGAACGACTTGTATGAATATCAAGAGCTTAGATGGAAACCCAGTTCTAAGCAAAGAAGGGAAAGCAGAAAGGTGGAAGGAGTATATAGAGGGTCTATACAAGGGCGATGTACTAGAGGACAATATTATGGAAATGGAAGAGGATGTAGATGAAGATGAAATGGGAGATATGATACTGCGTGAAGAGTTTGACAGAGCACTGAAAGACCTGAGTCGAAACAAGGCCCCCGGAGTAGACAACATTCCATTGGAACTACTGACGGCCTTGGGAGAGCCAGTCCTGACAAAACTCTACCATCTGGTGAGCAAGATGTATGAAACAGGCGAAATACCCTCAGACTTCAAGAAGAATATAATAATTCCAATCCCAAAGAAAGCAGGTGTTGACAGATGTGAAAATTACCGAACTATCAGCTTAATAAGTCACAGCTGCAAAATACTAACACGAATTCTTTACAGACGAATGGAAAAACTAGTAGAAGCCAACCTCGGGGAAGATCAGTTTGGATTCCGTAGAAACACTGGAACACGTGAGGCAATACTGACCTTACGACTTATCTTAGAAGAAAGATTAAGGAAAGGCAAACCTACGTTTCTAGCATTTGTAGACTTAGAGAAAGCTTTTGACAACGTTGACTGGAATACTCTCTTTCAAATTCTAAAGGTGGCAGGGGTAAAATACAGGGAGCGAAAGGCTATTTACAATTTGTACAGAAAGCAGATGGCAGTTATAAGAGTCGAGGGACATGAAAGGGAAGCAATGGTTGGGAAGGGAGTAAGACAGGGTTGTAGCCTCTCCCCGATGTTGTTCAATCTGTATATTGAGCAAGCAGTAAAGGAAACAAAAGAAAAATTCGGAGTAGGTATTAAAATTCATGGAGAAGAAATAAAAACTTTGAGGTTTGCCGATGACATTGTAATTCTGTCAGAGACAGCAAAGGACTTGGAAGAGCAGTTGAATGGAATGGACAGTGTCTTGAAAGGAGGATATAAGATGAACATCAACAAAAGCAAAACAAGGATAATGGAATGTAGTCTAATTAAGTCGGGTGATGCTGAGGGAATTAGATTAGGAAATGAGACACTTATAGTAGTAAAGGAGTTTTGCTATTTGGGGAGCAAAATAACTGATGATGGTCGAAGTAGAGAGGACATAAAATGTAGGCTGGCAATGGCAAGGAAAGCGTTTCTGAAGAAGAGAAATTTGTTAACATCCAGTATTGATTTAAGTGTCAGGAAGTCATTTCTGAAAGTATTCGTATGGAGTGTAGCCATGTATGGAAGTGAAACATGGACGATAAATAGTTTGGACAAGAAGAGAATAGAAGCTTTCGAAATGTGGTGCTACAGAAGAATGCTGAAGATTAGATGGGTAGATCACATAACTAATGAGGAAGTATTGAATAGGATTGGGGAGAAGAGAAGTTTGTGGCACAACTTGACCAGAAGAAGGGATCGGTTGGTAGGACATGTTCTGAGGCATCAAGGGATCACCAATTTAGTATTGGAGGGCAGCGTGGAGGGTAAAAATCGTAGAGGGAGACCAAGAGATGAATACACTAAGCAGATTCAGAAGGATGTAGGTTGCAGTAGGTACTGGGAGATGAAAAAGCTTGCACAGGATAGAGTAGCATGGAGAGCTGCATCAAACCAGTCTCAGGACTGAAGACCACAACAACAACAACAACAATTCAACCACTTAGAGGGTGACACGGTTAGGTCAGCTGCATTCTGGTAACCTGCATCTGCAGTTCCAGCAGCTCAGCAACAGCTCCTGCCGTAATCCGGAAATGTCAATTCGTTCCGGTCGCTGGCTACCTCTACCAGGCAGAATCGTCCTGGGAAACCAGACACATATTTATCAGTGCAATTACAATTAAATATTACGATTTAACCGCCAATATGGTGACATTCATCAATGAGTATGTTTGCAATATGAGGAATCTATCGAAACGGAACACAGAGAAATCTGCTACACTGTCCCTGTGATACGTGAGATTAAATGAAACTAGAGGTCATCACCTTCGGGCAATTATTTGGAAACGTTCCACAATGCCGTAAATTCTTCCATTTTCCATATGTTGCACTGTCTTCTGCATTTTTCTGCCAATAATAAACACAGACTCTGTCGTTTATTTTAGTCATCCTGTGTGTTGTGGGACAGCAGCATAGTTCGCACCGTGCGATGTCCAGCTTTCAGTCAGAGTCAGTGGGTCGAAACGTGTTAACGTCAGTTTAGGTCCTGACTCAGACCTCAAAGTCGTGGTGGAAACACAAAATGTATGGCTCTGCATACATCTGTAGTCATACACAGGATGGATGTGTTACAGCAAAAAGGCAAATGTATCAAACAACAACACGGGGACCATCTCTTGTGGCTGCTAGCCTGACGGGTATATGGTCCTCCTCCAGTAAGTATAGGTGATGAAACTTTACACTGGTCTGTGCAAGCGACTTCGATCACTTGTCATCTGCTCAGGTGGACCAATACATGTATATTTAATGGGGTCACCACGTATGGTCAGTGTCGACATGCAGACGGTATTTGTTTCCCGATATGTCAGAAGAGAGGGACGTGGTAATTTCTTATCAAGTTCCCTACCGAGTGACATTTGCGGAGTTCTTATAGTTCCTAGTTTTTCTCTGTTGGATGGTACAAAATATCGAGGATAGAGAGAATGTTTGAGTGACAGACATGAATGCACCCTGAGGGACAGAGATCTCCTTCGGACTGCAGTACCTGTATGTAGTTTGGGATGCACCGCACTGCAGTAGCAAAATCCTCGTCCTTCTTCCAGTTCCCATATAATGTGGAGTCTTTCTAATTTTCCCGGTAAGGAACACCATCATAACTGCTCGTATTGTCTTTTCCACTACCTCTTGCTGCAGGAGAAAGCTTTGTTTTGGGCTCGCCTTACACATTGTGCAAGGAGCTACGACAACATGTTCCAATTTCCATCGAGTGATAAAAAAAGACGGTCCTGTCGCGTTAACTCAGCTCATCCTGCTTCTCCACAGGGTGCAGAAGGTGGTAGATATGGCGTTCTCTGGCTTCTGCTCAATTTTTACTTAAATTGAGATGACCTCATGAACAAAGCTGCAGGGAGGGTGAGACAGAGACTGAAGAACAGTTGCAGAGGGATTGTCTAAAACCACGTTGGAGGTTTGCTGTACGGGATCATTAGCAGATAGGTTTGAAAAATGTGACTTGCTTTGAGATACGAGAGCGCCACGAATATGATTTACTAGTTGCTGTAATCATTAAAAGACATCTGAACAGGATTCAACGCAAATACGTAGTAGCACGAAGAGACTTGATTCCAAATCACAGACAGCATATCTACCGGGAAGTGTAGCACTGTAGATTGGATAGTATTTTGTACATTTCCTACGACTTCAAGTGATCTATCACATAACACTTCATCTACTGTATGTGGTCATTCACAATCAATCATCACCCTCCCTCACCTATAAAAACTAAACTAAACTCCTCCCGAACAGGCCTTGAAGGCCCAACTGTACCGACCGGCCGCCGTGTCATCCTCAGACCGCAGGCATCACTGGATGCGGATATGGAGGGGGATGTGGTCAGCACACCGGTCTCCCGGCCGTATGACAGTTTTCGAGACCGGAGCCGCTACTTCTCAATCAAGTAGCTCCTCAGTTTGCTTCACAAGGACCGGGTGCACCCCGCTTGCCAACAGCGCTTGGCAGACCGGATGGTCACCCATCCAACTGCTAGCCCAGTCCGACAGCGCTTAACGTGGGTGATCTGACGGGAATCGGTGTTACCACTGCGGCAAGGCCGTTGGCCCCTCGCCTATGGTCCAGCGAATATATCGCAGAACCTCTGTTACACTGCCTACATGGCATCAGGATAGAATGCGTTACAAGTAGTGTTTGTTAGCGTGAGAAATATCTGGCGGCGGTGTGAGGGAGTTGCAAATGTCGGCTTAATACTACGTTCGTGAACCGAATCACTTTCTAAATTCGGTGAGAATTGTGATTTTATTACGAGTTTATACTGCTAGCGACGTGCACCTGTGCTTTCGGTCTGTTAATACACACCCCAGCGATCACTGTCTATAATCAATGTGGTGGTATTTGTGTGGAAGACCACTTCTTTCGGAAACAATGTCATATCTCGATTTATAAAGATTTTGTATTTTTTAACATGGATATTGTTACTGATACGTGCGCCTGTAGGACCAAGACCGCTTTTATGCTGGGTGACAGTAGAATAGTCGTTTCGATCATATTTTTAATAGCCGTTCGCTTATAAGACGATTACGTATCTCTTCCTAAGACATCACACACACACATCTATGCCCGAGGCAGGATTCGAGCCTGCAAACGTAGCAGCAGCGCGGTTCCGGACTGACGCGCCTAGAACCGCTCGGCCACAGCCGCCGGCGGCACTCAGATTATTTAAATAAACAATATACTGCACTACATAAAGAATAAAGACTTATGTCCATCCTAATCAACAGCCCAGCACAGACTGTGTCCTTTTACAAGCAGTTTCTAGATGGGGTAGGGGTAAGAAGTGGAGGGGGGAGGGGGAGGGAGAGAGGGGAGTGGGTGTTGCCTTAGGTTAGTGGAGTCAGTCCAATTGACAAATTTGCCGAACAAAATTTGAATTTCCCACCATCAAGTCAGTGCGATGTTGCCACATCTATAACCACCATTTTGGATCCGCCATCTTGAATAAATTTGGCAACAATGCAAAGTAGTGTGATGCTGGTTTTGTTCCATTAGTCTTGTCCTAACCAGGGAAAGCACCTCTATACTGTGCCAATTCCTATGTACTTCACTGTTGGCAGTACATATGATGGTAGATAACGCTCTCCAGGCATTCGCCTGTTCCGAACACTTCTATCGGACATCCACGGGATTTAGCGTGATTCATCACCCCAGATCACTTGTTTCCAGCCAGCCAGTGCCCACCGACGTCGCTTTTTACGCCACCTCAAGTGTTGCTTAGCGCTGGCTGCAGAGATGTGTGTATTATTGGGAGTCTCATGATCATTGTAAAGCATTTCTCTTACGCCATACGCACAGTCCTTGTGCCAGTTGGACTGCACTTAGCACTTTGGAACTCACGAGTGGATTCCGTTCCACTGATTTCATACGATTTTTTACAGTCCTCCCCCTCAGTGCTCGACGATCCTTGCCTGTCACTATGTAAAGTCTACCCGGTCTTGGTTTGTCTGTAGTTGTACGTTCGTGTTTCCACTTCACTGTCACATCTCCAATAGTCAACTTGGGCAGTTTTAGAAGGGTTGGAATGCCCCTGACGGATTTGTTACTCAGGTGACAGCCAATGAGGAGCTCAAGTTCAAAGCCACTGAGAGCTTCTGACCGACCAATTTGGATGTCACTGCCTCTTTGCAAAGAACACAATACTATGTACCTTCTTTTATAATGGTGGATCTGCCTCTCGTGACATGCGGAAGCCATTTCCACATTGCATAGAGGTGACCGGAAACATTTAATCAGGTTTTGTATCTGTTACATATGAAGGTCGAAATTAAACGAAAAGACTAGTATTTCTCTTATTCAGCGACAGTCGTATGTAGCGCACGCCAGCTGTGAAGAGCGCATGCATTGGTAACTGATAAAATTGACGCAAGTGTTAAAATGTTTGTATTACCTATATTATTTGAAATATCAACAATCATTTACTCCTATTATATGTTGAAGAACGTTGTCAGCAGCCAGCTCAGCAGCCCAAACAGTAATAAAAGCGTTGTGGAAGAAGAGGCTTTTCAAAGGATGAGCCAGCCGCAGGAAACTATCTGCCCTACCCTGTTTGGTGGTCACTCAGTGGATAAGCCCCTTTTACAGGACCGACCTTCTTGTCTCAGCTGACTACTTGAGGCAACTGCGTCTACTGCAGCGCCCCTGGCGATTTATCTCCGTACTAAGTCTCGTATGTTTTAAGCTGTCATTTCCGTTTACGCGTCAACGCCGAACTTGCCAGTGTTATTAGAACTGTCTTCTGTGCAGTTTGGCATCTGAGTGGTGAAAGTGAAGTTATGATGGACTATTGTTTTTACGTAAGAATCGAAATATAGTAACAAAATGTAGGAACAAGCAGTGACAAAAGCGTTTATTAATGACCAAAGAAGAATTCATAGTGGAAGTTCTTGTCAAAGGTCGTTTCGAAAATTGTTCACACTCCTGAGCACTGAAAGAACAGGAAAATTGTCATCCAAACATGTCAGAACGTACACATTTACTTGTTCGAGAAAATATTCAGGGTGGCCCTAAATTATATGTCAAAAATGTAAAGGCAGTTAGAGGTGACCTAAATAAGCAGGTTTTGTATAGAAGGTGTGTGCGCGGTAATGACACATTACAGCGCTAACTTGTACAGCAGTATGAATTATAGAAAACTGAAAAAGCATATACAGACAAATGACATCAGTAATTTGTTAACAGTTTACAAAAAGTGATCGAGAAAGCGGCCACCAATGGCGATACAGGATTCACAGCGACGGTGCATGAATCAGCGTACTCTACATTAAGAAAGACATCAGGCATCACATGTCCAGCGGCAACAGACACGCGGATTAGTAGATCTTCTTCAGATGTGCCGAGACTCTCCTACACCAGGCATTTCAAGTGACCCCCCTCCCCCCCCCTCCCCCCCCTCCCGCCAAAAAAAAAAAAAATCCACGCAAGTTAAATCGGGAGAACGTGATGGCAGGGAATTGGATCGCCCCGTTCTACCAACTGCTGGGCGTAGACAGCGTCCAGGTGATTCCTGACGTTTCGACTGAAGTGAGCTGGGGCTCCATTGTGCTGCAACCACATTCGTTTGCGGACAGCTAGAGGAACATCGCCCAGAAGTTCAAGTAAGAACTCCTGGAGGAAGGTATTGTATGTGTGACCGGTTAAACCATTACGTAGAATGTACGGTCCCACTAAGTTATTGCGCAAAATACTGCATAAACGTTAAGGGAAAACCTTTCTTGGTACGTGTGTGCTATTGTGTCATGTGGATTACCATGACCCCACAGGTAAGAACTATGGATTTTCAACATCCCCGACCGGGTAAAGGCAGCCTCATCAGTAAATAAAACATCTGCAAAGGAACTTCCGTTGGCTGCAGTCTGCTGTAGGTACCAACGATTAAAGTTGAAAAGTGGAAGATAATTGTCAGGAACCATTGCTTGCACACTCTGTAAATGATACGGATGCATTCCGTCTTCATGTAAAGTCCTCGAGACACTTTGATGGCTCACAACCAACACATGTCCTACAGCTCTCGAGCTTGTCAAAGGCTTACCCTCTACTGCGTTTAGTATTCTTTGTTCCACTGCAAGAATTCTGCGAAATTTTCCAATACCAGATCTACGCCTGGAAGCATAAAACGAACCAGTCGTACGTGACTCCCAATGAAGACGCTCGAATGTTCGGCGATCTGGCTGATTCCTATTCGGCTATCGCTCCCTGTACATCGTTTGAGTAGGTAATCCATTTCCTCGTGCAACCACATACATGAAATGCGTGTCGGCCAGCTTCGCATTGGTGAAACGATGCATGCTGGTCAAGATCCATGTGAGGAATGATGAACCCAACTAGCAAAGCGCTTTAATATGCTGCAGTTATCACCATTTTCTATCGGCTCAAGGCGGTATTACCACACACATATTCCTATACGATATCTGTTGATTTTGGTACCCTCTACCTGTCATTACATTTTTAACATATAATTTAAGCCGCCATGTATACTTGCAAACACATCATATAATATATAGAACGTACTAAATAGCACCTTTTTGCTTTATTCTTTGTGTCTTGATTTCTTGCTAAGTGCCAAATGACAACGAAAATTATTTTTCTCGTCCAATAATTCTGACTTTTTCACTGTTGAAATATTTTTTTAAAAAAAATTAGTTTATCTCTTTACATTCATATTTACACACAGCGTAGGTTTTTTCTCTGAAAAACGCAAATAAACTATGTGATCAAAAGTATCTGGACACCTGGCTGAAAATGACTTACAAGTTCGTGGCGCCCTCTACAGATAATGCTGGAATTCACTATGGTGTTGGCCCCCCCTTAGTCTTGATGCCAGCTTCCACTCTCGGTTGCATACGTTCAGTCAGGTGCTGGAAGGTTTCTTAGGGAATGGCATCCCATCCTTCATGGAGTGCTGCACTGATGAGAGGTATCGATGTCGGTCGGTGAGGCCTGGCACGAAATCGGCGTTCCAAAACATCTCAAAAAGTCCTATAGCATTCAGGTCAGGACTCTGTGCAGGTCAGTCCATTGTGGGGATGTTATTGTCGTGTAACCACTCCGCCACAGGTTGAGCATTATAAACAGGTGCCCGATCGTTTTGAAAGCTGCAATCACCATCCCCGAATTGCTTTTCAACATTGGGAAGCAAGAAGGTGCCTAAAATATCAATGTAAGCCTGTTGTGATAGTTCCACGCAAAACAACAAGGTGTGCAAACCCCACCCATGAAAAACACGACCACACCATAACACCGCCACCTCCGAATTTTACTGTTGGCACTACACACGCAGGCAGGTGACGTTCACTGGGCATTCGCCATACCCACACCCTGCCATCGGATCACCACATTGTTTAGCCGTGATTGGTCACTCCACACAATGTTTTTCCACTGTTCAGTCGTCCAGATTTTACGCTCCTTAAACCAAGCGAGGCGTCGTTTGGCATTTACCAGCAAGATTTGTGGCTAATGAGCAGCCACTCGACCATGAAATCCAAGTTTTCCCATCTCTCGCCTAAATGTTATAGACCTTGCAGAGGATCCTGATGCAGTTTGGAATTCCTGTATGATGGTCTGGATAGATGTCTGCCTATTACACTTTACGGCCCATCTTCAAATGTCGGCGGTCTCTGTCACTCAACAGACGAGGTCAGCCTGTACGCTTTCGTGCTGTACGTGTCCCTTCACGTTTCCGCTTCACTATCACATCAGAAACAGTGGACCTAGAGATGTTTATGAGTGTAGAAATCTCGCGTACAGACGTATGACACAAGTGACATCCATCACCTGACCACGTTTGAAGTCCGTGAGTTTCGCGGAGCGTCCCATTCTGCTCCCTCACGATGTCTAATGACTACTGAGGTTGCTGATATGCAGCACAATGCACCCTATATGAAAAACGTATGTTTTGATCGCATAGTGTACTTTTTTGGTTTTTGAAATTTAGTCTCTGTTGTAGGAGAACACTAATAGGAAAAATTACCAGGGCCTTGTGTAACATTTCAATCTACAACGACAGCAAAGCAAAGGACATTACAAAGATTAAGAAGACGCGAAGTCCATTCCTATAAAACGGGTAAGCTCAACTAGATCAGGTTATAACTTCCGATGTTAGCAGACACCGCTATTGTCCCTTGTCCCTGCACATGCGCAGCGTACTGCATACTCAGGAATGTAGAAATCCACACTCGGCACAATTTATAGATTATTGACACTCGCATCGTGGTTGGTTGTTGATTTACAAGCAGGCAGGAAAGGCGCACGCACTTCGAGTAGTCGATTTAAACAAGAAGTCGCTCGTGTAAAAGAGGCTTTAGGGTGGGCGTCCGCCATTCTGAGACCAGGATGTAAATCCTTCTGGCTCGTGGAGGCGTTTCCAGCGCTTGCGGAACGACACGAGATCCGGGCTAATTGCTCATATGCTCTCTACTAGGACAACCTTGCCCAAGGCAGGACTCAGTCTAGGCAAATAACAATTCAAAAATTGTTCTAATGGCTCTGAGCTCTATAGGACTTAACATCTGAGGTCATCATTCCCCTAGAACTTAGAACTACTTAAACCTAACCAATCTAAGGACATCACACACATCCATGCCCGAGGCAGGATTCGAACCTGCGACCGTAGCGGTCGTGTGGTTCCAGACTGAAGCGCCTAGGACCGCTCGGCCACACCGACCGGCAATAACAATTCCATCGTTGTTACTGCAGTCTGGAGATGCTGACCGGACACGGAAATGAATGAATGAATTTCAATGTTGTGATCCAGGAGTGCATTTCTACTGTAAAGCCACGTACACACCTAACAACAAAGTTGCGGGACTTTGTATGGGGACAGTCGTGATACAATGTCTCGAGACTGTCACTAAACAATGTCACGCGTCCACATGTACGAAGCTAGTTGCAATACAGAAATCACAACGCGATGTCACAAGAAATAGCTGTTTGTGCTGTTCATCTGTGTTTAAATAATTTAATGTTGTTAAGAAGCAAAGAGCGTAAACCTAAACGGTACTGGACGAGGAATTTATTTTCTGGTGGAGTTACTACAGCTTTGAATCTTCTTGAAAAACTGAAGCTAGAAGATACCATTGGTTTCAGAAATTTTGTCAGAATGAGCCCTACCGATTTCTAAACCCTTCTGCAAATGATTGGATAAAAGATTTCGAAAGAAAACACTATATTTAGGGAAACCATTCCAGCCTCAGTCAGGCTAGCTATCACCCTCTGGTTCCTAGCTAGCGGCGAATCATTTTCCAGCTTGATGTACACCTTTCGAGTATCAAAACAATCAATTTCAAGTATAGCTCCTGAAGCCTGTGAAGCCATAATTACTTCGCAGAAAGGGTTTGTAAGGGTACGAAGTAACTCAATTTTATATTTATTACATTTTTTAAGATTGGATTAATTACAGGTATACAATTTTGTCATTTTTTTAATTACAATGATTTGAAATTTTCAAAAAAGCCCTCTATGGTTTCGTCTTCACTGGACCCTTCATTTTGAGAAGGAGGTTCCAGATCTTGCGAAGATGTTGAGGGTGTAAAGGAATAGTCTGAAAAGTATGAGTTTTGGCCGCCTGTAATATAGGATGTTGATGGTGAAGAATGGAATGGAGGTGGAACTGTTTGAAGTGGGTATAACTGGTTTGAACTGACCTGGGGTGAATATCCTATCGTACTGTACATTCCCATTTCCAGTATTAAGAATATCTCATTAATTTCATGCTGGGCTAAGGAAATTTCAATGCGACTTCTACCGCAGTTTCTTAATTTATTAGCAACACGCTCTCCGTAAACCGCAAATTCATCTCGGCTCCTAACAGCCTCTGTTAACGATTTCATGCAGCTTACTGCATCCCTAGCAATATCAACATCGTGATCTGCATTCTTCCTCCTTTTGGGTATCGGTGGCCTTCTGAATTCTTCTTTTGGTAGAGTGGACTGTCGTTCATCATATCGCTCTTCTTCTGTTCCGTTGTCGTTATCCTCCTAGGGAAAAACCAACAATTTCATTGAACTTATTTTGTTTAACAGCTGTTACTTGTATTTATTGCTTTAATGTTATTGTATTTTGTTTAATATTTCAGATGCCAAGATTTAACTCCGAATGGACAGCAACAGCAGAGCAATTCGCAACGAGATGGAACATTCCGCAGTGTTCAGGTAGTATAGACGGCAAACACATACAGATAGTGGCCCCAGAAAACAGTGGCAGCATGTATTTCAATTATAAAGGAAACTCTAGTATTGTGCTTCTTGGATGTTGTGTGATGTCCTTAGTTTAGTTAGGTTTATGTAGTTCTAAGTTCTAGGGGACTGACGACCATAGATGTTAAGTCCCATAGTGCTCAGAGCCATTTTTTTTTTAGCTTCTTGGAGTAGTTGATGCCAATTATAACTTTATATATGCTGATGTGGGATGTCAGGGCCGAATATCGGATGATGGTGTCTTAAAATTTACGTCTTTGTACAAGAAAATGGTGCAAAAGAAACTAAATATCCCCCTAGTTAAAGAATTGCCAGGCAGATCTACCCCTGTTCCTTACGTATTTGTAGCAGATGATGCGTTTGCATTATCCACCCATGTGATGAAACATTATCCAGGCCAGCGATTGTGTTCAACATCAGCAGAAAGGATTTTCAATTGCAGGCTCTGTAGAACTCGACGCATTATTGAAAATATATTTGGTATTTTAAGTTCCAAATTCAGAGAGCTCTTAAAACCTATTGCACTGGATCCCGATAAAGTAGAATTTGTGGTTATGACATGTATGTATCTGCACAACTTCCTAAGAAGAAATTCTGAAGGAAGGAAGTTTTATACTCCTCCAGGATCGTTTGATTTAGAAGAAAAAATGGTTCAAATGGCTCTGAGCACTATGGGACTTAACATCTGAGGTCATCAGTCCCCTAGAGCTTAGAACTACTTAAACCTAACTAAGCTAAGGACATCACACACATCCATGCCCGAGGCAGGATTCGAACCTGCAACCGTAGCGGTCGCGCGGTTCCAGACTGAAGTGCCTAGAACCGCTCGGCCACACCGGCTGGCTGATTTAGAAGACATTGACGCAAGTTTGATAGAAGCACAGTGGAGATCTGCATCACCAAACAGTCTAATAAAATTGCAAAGTATTCCTGTAGGAGCACTTTCCGATGTGCACAAAATTCGAGATGAATTCAGAGATTACTTTATATCTCCAGCAGGAGCGGTTTCTTGGCAAAACAATCAACAACAGGGGCAATGGCACATATTTGGTGGTTAATTATATTTTTAATTTTTTTCCTTCATTGCCAATGAAAAAAATTATCTGATGTTAATAAAGTTAAAAATGAATTTAAAAGCTTTGGTATATTACTTTTAAAATACTATAAAAGATACAAATATACAAAATACTTATGGTAAGAGTAAAAAATGATTGTGTAAATTGTTAAATTAAATAAAGTCCACTTACTACGGTATATGTTTCTTCTTCCGCTTCATCACAATCAGTGTGCCGGCTCCTCTGGATTCCGTTCCTTGTAACAAAAACAGTAATGGTTTGTACCCAAACCAGTTGCACTTTTTGGGGGACGAACCACTTTTTTTTTACTCGGATAACTTTTTATGGTCGTGCCTAAACTGTGATTTTAAATTTTGGATTTCATGGTGTGACATCTGGTATTTTTTAGCTAGAGATTCCATAGCATCCCTCCTCATATTTCTGTTTTTATATTTTTCCCCACATGTCACGTCCCAAAGACAAGGGCAAGCTTGAAAATCTTCAATTATTTTCATTGTTGTCTCCATTGTGGCCAGGTACAAAATGACGCACACACGTCGAAGTACACGTACAGATTGCGAAATGTCGCGCGACATTACATCATGTTCCCCATATTGACGGGGAACCTAGACTCGAGACTTTTGTATAGCGACAGTCTCGCAACACGAGAAAATATCCCGGAACAGCACTGAGACCTGTCTCGGGACACGTGTTCCGCGACTTTTGTTGCTAGGTGTGTACGCGGCTTTAGGAGACAAATGCGGTTCAAAGGCTTCAGCATCCGACGACGGGCATCTCATCCAGGGCGTGCCCCTGATATTCAGCCAGCTGGTGTAAATGTAGTGTGAATGAGGACTTAGAGCTCACTGCTGATGACGAGTTAAGATGCTTAGCAAAATGAAGTAGGAAAAAAGAGTCCTCGACTGCGCTTCCAGTATACGGGTTTCGCACAATCCGCCGTCAGACTGCCGCGAAGCACAGTAGTTGTAAGCGCCTATCAAATCAGAATTTGAGTCCGTGTTATTGGCAGACTGTTGTAACCGTCCCGCCCCACACGGGCGGCTGTCAGGCGCTGTCAGCGTGCGCTGGTGGCAGCCGCGAGCCGCCACTTTAATTAAGGGCTGGGACGCCGTGCGGCGCTCGCGATGGCCCGCGGAGCGTCTTTGTCCCGCGCTAACTCTGATATATTAGGCGGCATTGGTGGGGCGACCCCACGAGCGCCCTTAAACGCTCGCCTCCCCCGGCGTCAGCCTGTGTACTTTAACTTAATTAGGATGTCGACCGAGAGCGCACCGCGGCAAGGGGCGCGCCCGGGCTTGCGGCCTGTGATGCAGGCGCCGGGCCATCGCGTTTGACGTCGCCGTCTTTATGCCGCACTTACCGGCAGCGGGTCCCCCCCGCAGCGCCGTTCTCAAGACACTAAGAGATTGCGGCCAGTAACGATACTTACACGGCTGGCGAGTGGATTAGCAGCGCCGCGGTGGCTCGCCGGATACGCAAAACGTGGCCCTCTAGCGACAACTGGCGCCTCACGCCGGCGTGCGATTGCTTGCGGTGGAATGGAAACTGGACCAGTCCACAATGGAGGACCGATCAACACAAAAACATCTGAGCTTATCTGAACGTAGCTACAAGAGCAGCAAAAAAGGGAAACTATTACTGCTGCTTAATGTACGAATTTATCGACATCTACATCTATGTTCTGCAGGTCGCTTAAGGAGTGTTGGAGGGCTATTCTCGACCACTGTCATTTTCCCCTTTCCCTGTTCCAGTCGCGAATGGTTCGCGGATGAATGGCTGTCGATAAACCTCCGTTTCAGTTCTAACGCCTCGTCGCGCTCATTTCGCGAGGCATACGATGGTCATTTCAATCGTTCTTCACTGTAAGACAGAATTGTTGAGTTGTCTGATTGCTCGGGCCACTTCAACGGAAGGTTCATGAACTGTGTCAAAACGTTCTCCACGGAGTTGTTCCTTCAGTTTTGGATAGAAATCGAAGTGTGGTGGTCTCGCGTCAGGACTATATGGTGGGTGGGGAAGTATTTCCCATCCACGTTTGTTGAGCGTTTCTCTCACTTGTATGGCATTATACGGTATTGAGATATCGTACAAAATGAGGACACCATCTACAAACATGGCAGGCCATCCTTGACGAATTTTCTGGGGAAATCTCAGAATCAAGAGAAGTAAAATCCTAGCTGACAAACAGCTGAAGGAAGCGAAAATGAGCTTAAGAAGAGCAATGAAAGAAGAGTTCATTGCTTTCGAAAGTAAGACGTTGTCAACCGACATGAGTAAAAACCCTAAGAGATTTTGGTCGTATGTAAAATCAGTAAGTGGGTCAAAATCATCTGTTCATTCTCTCAGCGACCACACCGGCACTGAAACGGAAGATAACAGAGAGAAGGCCGAAATACTGAATTCGGTCTTCCGAAGTTCTTTCACCGCGGAACATAGTAACACTGTCCCTCTTTTCAATCCTCGTACGAACGTCAAGATGGCAGATACTGAGATAACCGATCGCGGAACTGAAAAGCAGCTCCAATCGCTTAGTAGTGGAAAGGCGTCAGGACCAGATGAGATTCCTATAAGATTCTATAAAGATTATACGAAAGAACTTGTTCCCTTTCTAGCAGTAATTTATCGTAGATCGCTTGAGCATCGAAAGGTACATAACGACTGAAAAAAAGCGCAGGTCATTCCCATTTTCAAGAAAGGCCGTAAGACAGATCCACACAATTATAGATCTATATCATTGGCGTCAATCTGTTGTAGAATTATGAAACATGTTTTATGCTCAAGAATTAAGACGTTTTTGGCAAATGAACATCTGCTCTATAAAAATCAACATGAATTGCACAAACAGAGATACTGCGAAACTCAGCTCGCTCTGTTCCTCCATGAGATCCACAGCGCAGTGGACAACGGCGCTCAGGTTGGTGCCGTGTTCTTTGATTTCAGTAAGGCATTTGACAACATCCTGCATTGCCGTTTAATGAAACAAATACGAGCTTACGGAGTATCGGAGCAGACTTGCCATTAGATTCAAGCCTATCTTGCAGGTAGAGCTCAACACGTCGCTGCTAACGGAACTAAATCGACAGATGTAAAACTAATATCGGAGTACCACAGTGTGAGCTAATGGCCGGGTTGTGGCGCCCTGAAAACATTCTGGGCTCGGAGTTGGCGTGGCCGCACGGGCCGCTCGGTGGGCCACGGCTCGTCGATGACCGTACGGTGCCGAGCATCTTTCAGAGCAAGAGGGGTTGCCCCACCGCGTGGTCCAGGCCGACTGCGTGGCTGGGAATTCCATGCTGACGCGGTGTCGCGGGCTGTGATTTGTGTCGATGAAAGAGATGTGTATGGTGGGAGTGCCAAAGGTGGCGGACTTCGTGAAACCATAATAGCAGACATTTCACAGCTCATGTAGAAGTTGATAATAGCCAGAGAGATCATGATACCTTAAAAAGAACAAGTGCATTACCATTATTTGCATGATTGTCAATATCTTTGTTTGTTTAAAGTTTAGTACCTGACTAAATAATACAAGTAACACCCAGCAACGAATTTCCAAAATTTAAACGGTTCATCCGATTTTGTCGATCGACGTGTCTTTAGAAAGATATTAGTGTAAACCTAAATTGGTATGAATTACAGGCATGTAACTTGAATAGTGTCTTTAGAAAGATACTAGTGTAAACCTAAATTGGTATGAATTACAGGCATGTAACTTGAATAGTATGTGGGTTATTGGAGGTCAAAGTGGCTGATTACTATTAATCACATCAGGCCATAAGTACCCCACAGTTACACGAAAAAACCGTAGCAGCATGCTTATAATTATATTTATTCCTCTATGTGTTTATATCCGACATATACTATTCATGAAGAAATTGGTTAAATATTTACAGTGTTTTAGAAAGCAAAGAGACATTAGGCTACTGACCTACCATTTGTTTTTATTCATTTGATATATGTTTATTTGATTTGTTTATGTATTTAGTAATGTGTGTTAGAGCGTGTTTATGGTCCAGCCATAGGAATATTTATTTAATTTCAAGTTATTTAAATGTAAATCCAGTATTTCGTATGTGTTTCAATATGTTTGTGAGTGTGCGTTGGCTTGAAGAAATGGCGAGAGCGCTCTAGCCAATCACAGCGCTCGTTAATGGGGTGACCCGATGGAAGTGGAGGAGGAGTGCGGGACGGGAAGCAGCGACGTACGGTCTGAGGAACGACTTGGAGAATGGAGCAGCTTTGCGCGTGGTTGCGGGAGATAGAGATATTTCGTAGTTCCCACTTGTGCACTTGTCAGATTTCTGTGACTTCTGCGGTGAAGACGTAGTATGCGTTAAGAAGTGAATATCTCGCGAGCTATGTTGTTGCTCATAACTAATTATGTGAAGTAGGAATCTATTGTTTCCCTGTTATTCAACCTATATTTTATTTACCTGCTGGACCATCGACACCAGTAGGTGTTTTGCAGGAATAAGCGGCATTCTTATAGGTATTTCTGCTATCGTAGGCCTACTCATTATTTAAAGTCGTTAGAAGTAGTACCTGTAGATTTTATTTAATTGTAATCTTTCATTTATAAACTTCTATGTGACATTCAAAATTCGCAATTGCCGATTTATAGCAACCTTCGACCATTCCATTCACGTGTGCATTCATATTGTATACTGTAGACTCAGCAGTATTTGTCTTGTAATGCGGCAACTACGTATCCCAGCCCCTAGACAACTAAACCAGCCAAAACCTTTAATATTTCAACTCTGAGTCTGAGGATATGTAGCTGAGGGCCACACCACCACATTCCATTTATTTTATTTTATTTTTTTATTTTATTTATTTATTTTGAAAGCCCGCAACAGGGAAGTGTGATAGGACTGTTACTGTTTACAATAGGTATGTAAATGATCTAGCAGAAAGCGTCGGATGCTCTTTAAGGCTATTCGCAGATGACGCAGTTGTCTATACCAAAGTAGCAACGCCAGAAGATAGTAAGAATTTGCAGAACGATCAGCAGAGAATTGATGAATGGTGCAGGCTCTGGCAGTTGGCCCTGAACGTAAATAAATGTAACGTATTGCGCGTACACAGGAAAAGGAATCCACTACAGTACAGCTATACTATTAATGAGAAACAACTGGAGACATCGTCTGCCGTAAAACATCTGGGCGTAACTATCCAGAGCGACCTTAAGTGGAATGACCACGTAAAACAGATAGTGGGAAAAGCAGACACCAGACACAGATTCATCGGAAGAATCTTGAGGAAATGTAACTCATCCACGAAAGATGTGGCTTATAAGTCGCTTGTTCGCCCGATTCTTGAGTACTGTTCATCTGTCGGAGATCCCTATCAGGTAGAACAGACAGAGTATTGACCACGAGGAGAAAATTCGAGAAATTAGAGCCAATACAGAGGCTTACCACTATCATTCTTCCCAAGCACTGTTCGCGAGTGGAACAGGGTTGGAAGGATCAGACAGTGGTACCAAAGCACCTTCCGCCACACACCATTAGGTAGCTTGAGGAATATGATGTAGATGTAGACGAAAACATTTTTCAGGTTGCAGGAACATCTTGTAGTGCGCTCTTGTTACAGACGTCCTCTGGGGCACTCTAATAGTAGCTACTACTTCATTTATGTCACGCGCAAAGATCATTATCATTATCACTTTCACCTTTGACTGTTGGCGGCGTAATTTTTTCGGGCGTGGAGAGTCAGAACTTGTCCATTGTGACGGCTGAGACTTCAGATCTGGCTCATTATCACAGTTTCATCAAGTGCAACAATGCTTTTCAGAAATTGTTCTCCCTCTGTTCGGTAACGGTGAAGCAATTCTTCTGCGATTCTTTGGCGACCCGCTATCTACTCTTCACTCAGATTATGCGGACACCATATGATATCAACTTTTCTCATCTTTCACTTTTTAGTTATGATTTTTTTGACCCCGTAAGCAATTTCCTCACATATTTTTTGTCGGACTCTCGCAGAATGTCATTAACAATAATCTCAGAGGTGTGGTCAGTTGCAGTTGATGGCCTTCCACTTCTTGGATTGTCATCAGTGCTTTCCCGACCTTCAAGGAAACGAACAGATCACCGTGGTACTGTGCTACGAACCACTACAGTATTTCCGCACACCCCTCTCAAAGCGTTATAAATTTTTGTTGGGTTCTTTCCATGAGGGGATCTGATTTTGATGCCGGAACGCTGGTCACTCAGTGCAATCCCACCTAACTCGGTTTCAGCTTCCATTTTAAAACTGAATCACACCCAACACTCGGTAAACTCGTATTTTGTCTTATCTATAATATTCTCTGAGTTGATACGTAGGCTTGTCCTACTCGACTAATTGTTGTGTTGATGTTTCTATTCAGCCCCACATTTGGATAAATAATTAACTTGGGGATTGATTTACTACGAGTGTGTGCTAGAAAGTAATGGCTCCGAATTTTTTGTGTGTTAGTCTTCAAGTTTTTTAAATGAAACAAACTTTATTAACTCTCTACATCTTTATTATTCATGTCTGAATATTTCTTTCTGAACATAGTCATCGCGGCGACAAGCACATTTCTCCCAACGAGGGGTCGGCCGGGGTGGCCGAGCGGTTCTAAGCGCTACAGTGTGGAACCGCGAGACCGCTACTGTCGCAGGTTCGAATCCTGCCTCGGGCATGGGTGTGTGTGCTGTCCTTAGGTTAAGTAGGTTTAAGTAGTTCTAAGTTATAGGGTACTGATGACCTCAGAAGTTAAGCCCCATAGTGCTCAGAACCATTTGCGCCATAGGCATGCTGAAGCAGAGGGTGCTCCACGTGTCGACGAACTCTTCGAATTCGCGCTTTCAGTTTTCTGAGGGATAACAGCACTACATACAGGATGCCCGAAAAAAAAACCAGCAGCGCTTAGTACGTTGTGTATATCCTACTCCGGACCTTGTTTGGTCTGCCAGTGCAGTAACGTTGCTGACAGCAGTGCGACATGTACCAGCACTCAGCTGCGTAAAACCGACAGGGCGCTTGTCTACGGCAGAGCGGATTGCAGTGGGAGAGCTGCTTCAAGAGTGTAAGTGGAACGTTCTCCAAACAGACGTATCCCACATCATTCTGCGTTCGCGGCCATCGAGAGAACGATTCAGAGAAGTCGGAAGGTGCACGTTGGTATTTTCTGCCTAAAGTGTGTCCATTTTACAGTAAAGAAGAAGCATTTTGTTCTTGATACTTGCGAATACTATGCCCAATCTACTGTTTGTAATATGCTAGATGCCGAAACGTGATGCCGGTCGTCCACGCTCAGCTCGAAGGCTATAGTTACAGGAGGACGTGCTGACGATGTTCGAAGAGGACCCAGCCGCCAGCAGCAGCACAGGCGCAGTACTCGGGTAAAAGTGCCGTGTGGCGTGTTGTCTATGAACACCGGCTCCCTCCATACCACCTGCTGAAAGTTCTGGCATTAAGGGAGGAGGGCTACTTACAACGGGTACAGTTCGTGTGGTTGTATTTACAACAAGGCATACTCCAGCCACAACACCCGACCTTGGCGCTATTCACGGATGAATGCACGTTTACTAGACACAGAATATTCAGTTTCACAACACGCATGTTGGGGGGCGGGGGGTGAAAATCTGCGTGTGCAGGTCATTCAAAATCACCAACACAGGGTCGGTCATCATCAGTCTTCTGACTGGCTTGATGCGGCTCGCCACGAATTCCTCTCCTGCGCCAACCTCTTCATCTCAGAGTAGCACTTGCAACATACGTCCTCAATTATTTGCTAGATGTATTCCAATCTCTGTCTTCCTCTACGGGTTTTACCCTCTACAGCTCCCTCCAGTACCATGGAAACTATTCCCTGATGTCTTGATAGATGTCCTATTATCCAGTGCCTTCTTCCTGTCAGAGTTTTCCACGTATTCCTTTCCTCGTCGATTCTGCGGAGAACTTCCTCGTTTCTTACCGTATCGGTCCATCCAATTTTCAACATTCTTCTGTAGCACCACATGTCAAATGCTTCGATTTTATTCTGCTCCTTTTTTGCCAAAGTCTGTGTCTCATTACCATACAACGCTGAGCTTCAAACGCACATTCTCAGAAATTTCTCCAGCACACATGCTCATGTGCGAAATCTCCTCAACGTGGCATGTCCCAATCGATGGATTGAAGGGGCGGAGCAGTTTCAGGGCCAGAACGGTCGACAGATCTGATAACTCTGGACTATTTCCTGTGGAGTTGTATGAAGAGCATGGTATATGGCATACCTGTAACCTTATTGCTCGAGTCCCTGTAGCTACTGAAATACTTCCAAGGTAACTGCACGTACTGCCTCATGTGCTTGAGGCTCAGGATCACCGACGTAAGTTCTACATTGACGTAGGAAGTACACAGTTCTAAGCCCATTTGTAACGCAGACAGCACGATTTGCTTCTTATTTTGGGCGTATCGATGTAATGTGGGATGCACACCCATCTAAAATTTCGCCGCTCTCCAGCCCCAATTCGTGCGTTTCTTGAAAAACTGATCAGTGTGTCTTCCCGCGCAACATACTAAGTATTGTCAGTGTTTGTTTGGGACACACAGTACATCTCCCATAGCGTTCTCCAACATTTTTGGTGGCGTATCCTAAAACCTGACTGGTCTTCTCGGAATTTTTCATCTTACTTACCGCATTACTTGATAGAACGATTATTGTTTCATAGCACCTTTCTTTCTCCACATTAAAAAACATACATCTCCATCTAGATACATACTCTGCAAACCACCTGAATTGCATCCATCTGTTAGTTTCTTCCCATTCCAATCGCGACTGAAACGCTGGAATAACGACAGATCAGAGGCGTCTCTGTGCGCGCTGTAATCAATCCAATCTTGTTTTCGCACAGAGCGACGTGGCGCCGTGTTTAGCACACTGGTCTCGCATTCGAGAGGACGACTGTTCATGTCTGTCTCCGACTATCCGGATTCAGATTTTCTGTGACTTCCCTAAACCGATTAAGCCAAATGCCGGGATAGTTTCTGTGAAAGGGCACAGCCGATTTCTTTCCGAATCCTTAACAAGCACGAGTTTGTGCTCAGTCTCTAGTGACCTAGTTGTCTTCCTTCTTTCCTTTCTTCCTTCACTTCTTGTCCTTCGCGGCCTCTAACGGTGCGATACTGCAGTACTTTTCGAGACTCTTAACTTAATGCTGCTCATTGAAACTTTTCTTAGTAGGCTTCCCCTTCCCCCCCGCTCCCCACCGTTTATTAGATAGATACCATGCGACGTTGTGGTTCACAACTGCTGGTTGGTCAGTCAGTACATAGTTTACAGAATGCTGATAGGAAATGAAGAAACAAATGAATTAATAAAACATAAAAAAATTTAGAGAGTATACGAACAAATAAATCATTACTGAGAAAAGTTCTCAAGTGCTGCGAGGAGCTCCTGTGAGGAGTAGAAGGAGTGTGCCACAAGGAAAACTTTGAAGTTGGATCTGTATACTTGGGGTTTATCGCTCAATTTTTACCAGCAGTGCTACAAGCCTATTGAACATGAAACCTGCTGAATAGTGCAGAGTTCTCTGGGCTGTACGAAAGAAGTGCTGTTCAAGAGTATGTCGCTGGTTAAATGGCGCCTGGCGCCTATCTTCAAGCGGCTGGCCATTCTGCTTTTTCAACATTTCTGAGACGCTTTTCCTTGCGTTAAATGAACCCATGACAAATCCTGCCGCCCTGTCTTGAACGCTTTCAATATGTCTCGTTAGTCCTGTTTCGTATGATTCACACACTCTTGAGCATTATTCTAAGACGAGACGCACGAGTAACTGGTAAGCAGTCTCGTTTGTACGTTAACCGCATTTTCTCAGTATCTTACCAATGAACTGAAATATACCCCCTACATTTTCTACAACTGAGTCTATGTGACCATTCCCGTTTATATCTGTACAAATTGTTACATCACAGTATCTTAATGAGTTGATTGATTAAAGATGTAACTCACTGATATTACAATCATGGATTTTGTGAAGCGCTTATTTGCCAAGAATATTCGTTTCTAACCCTCCCGTTAATAAGCTTTTTCACACCTCTATTTTACCAAGCGGGGTATTTGGACTACCCCAAAAGAGTTTTGTGTTTTATTGTAATATTTGTTCTCAGATTTCGTTATTTCCATTGAATGGGTTTATTTAGTATTGAAAAACAGGTTTTCAGGTTATTAGAAGTATTTAATCAGATCACAGATACAAAGTACAAAAATTTTTATATCTTTCATTAAATTCAGTACACAACGAACGGAAAATTAATAATCTATGTACCTCAACAGTCACTGCAGTAAAATAACACAAGACTTTTTTCAACTTTTCAGTAAACTACATTTTTGCACTGCATGCGCTTCACAGTAACAGTTTCTTCTTTGTGTATATTACAAACAGGTTTCTTGCACGTTACATAACAGGATCTTGTTTTCAGATCTTCGTTTCTCTTGCAGTCTTGACATCTTTGTAGCATTGGTAACTTGGAACACTGGGTCTGGATCACTGCTGTAGGAATTGCAATACCACAAGCTTTCAGCGCATCTTGTACATCTTTATGAAGACTGTTGATATTTTTGGCTCTTTCTTCCATGTTGCCTCTGCTGAGGCCAAATGCCAGTTCAGCCGTGAAGAGTTTACGTGGGCTTCGATTATTCTTCTGCCATTCAGGAAATCTTTGATTGTACAGAATCTATGCATTCACTGCTGCAATATCTATCATTTCCATGAAGATTCTTAGTGACCATCGCCTTGTTCCTCTAACACAACTGTATTCTCTTGTCATTTTGCCCCCTTTATCTACAGCACCTTTGGTTTTGTTTTAGTGCAGTATGATTTCGGGTTTGTCTTCACTTTCTTCACCACTCACTTGTCTCTCATTGTGCTAAATAGAGAGTAGTATTACTGCCTTTCCCTTCTTTGGATCATAGGAAACTAGGGTCAAGTCATTTGTGAAACCAAACATTGAAGAGTGAGCTTCTCTCTTTCTCTTTGGCAAGAATTCCTTCGGAATCTCTTTCTTATTGGAACGCAAGGTACCAACCAATGTCGTGTTTCGTTTTAGTCGTTCAGCAGCCAATGGAAAACTTGTGAAAAAATTATCAGTTGTTACAGCATGACCGTTATTCAGAAATGGTTCCATCAGATCCAAAAGAACTCTCTCTCCTTGATTCACTTCCCGAGTATTGTCCACAATTTCTGTGTAAATTTGGATCCGTAATAAGTAAGATGTCTTCACATCAGCACAAACCCAAATTTTAATGCCATACTTGCCAGGCTTTCTCTTCATACAAACCCTAAAAGGGCAGTTTCCTCGGTACGTTGCTAATCGTTCATCAATAGTCACGTATTCATAAGGATAGAAGTTCTTGCACAAGTTAGAATGAAATTTGTCGAACACTACCCTGTAGCTTGTCCTTGGTTTCTTCAATTCTCTGTGCTCTTGTGTCTCTGATGTCAAAAGAGACAACATTACCTCCCCACAGATCGGAAGCACTTGTGCGATGTCCATGAGTTCGACCAGCTCCTATTAGAATTGCTAATACAGCGTACACTTCAGTTGCATTTATATGTCTCCATGTCAATCATGTCATTTTGTTCGAAGAATGAGCTGCATTCCACAAAGGAATTACTCGTTTGACTTCCCTGTTCGTTTCTTCTTTAATGATGCTCACGATTTCCGGTCAGATAAATAATAAAAATGTCTCTGTTATTGTTTTGATTGTTTTTCCATCATCCAATGGGCCAGGTGTTACGTTCAAAATGTTGCGACGTCAACGCCGCCCACCTTTTGGTGGTTCACTAGAAAATTGTAGTCCAGTTCTAGAAACAAACAAATCACCAGTGTCTTCTTCTTCTTCATCATCATCCTCTTCTTCTTCTTCTTCTACTTGTTCACGTGAATGTGTAGTGTCTTCTGATATTTCATCATCAGCTTCATTTGATGCTATGATATGGTCTTTGTCAAGAGTTTCTATAAATTCATTCAATTCATTATCAATGTCCCATTCATTTTCACGTCACTGACATCAGAATTGTGTAGAATTTCCTTCGGACATCCTTACTTGCTGATGAAATACTGACTCGTGTAATGTCAGCTCAACAGTGAACGTCAAATTCAACTCAACAATAGTAACCAGCAACAATAACAAACATTAGATCTATGGCAAAACCCAACAAAGAAGATGAATGACAGATATATTTCCCAAAATCTTCTTTTTCTACAGATAAGAAAGTAAGACGTTTCATACTAAACGGGGTAGTCTCACAACCCCACCAATAAATGACTTGAATAACAATGATAAAGCCAAAAAAATTAGACAGTCATGAGTGTGAATACAACGTCAATCATTTTAGTACAAAGTCATGAAACCATAGGCATGTGTCCCTTCAGATATTATTATTATAGGGAAAAAATCTACCTGGGGTTGTCAGAATACCCCGCTTGGTAATGCAAGAGCTAAAAGCGTTCAACTGTTAACATTTAGTCGGCCTATATGCGCTGAAATCTACAATGTTTCATATTCCGTCGTGTTGTAAATCTTTCAAGGTCCAAGCATTGGTTCCTCCATTGCACATTAACCTCAGATCAGCAGATAAAACAGGCAGGAAAGTTTAATGGAGCGAAGTGTGTCTACGGCAGCATCATCCAGAAAGTCGCCGCAATTTGTGTTGTGACCAGATGACTCTACTTTTTCTTTGATTACTCTGGGAAGAGGCTCATCTAACTAGAACACATAAAATATTAGTTGACTTTATTGTATAGATGAATGAAAGATTTACTTAACTTTGACACAGTTCTTTGCCACATGATTTCTTGATAATATACAACCGTCATTGGCTTTGAAAGTATCACTCCATGCGCAGAGTAATAAACTGCTCCCTCGCTGTACAAAATGTAGCATTTACTAAAGTGTATGTCTTCAGAAGCTTTAATGGTCGCTGTCCTACACGATGATGTTGACTGTTGTAGCTGAGGTCTCGGACAACGGCTGAGCTCTTGCATGCTCGGCACTATACTGATCTCAGCATGAGAGCGCTGCTATGCTCGGAGGGGGGCGTGGTCTTCTGGAGTGCCTTCCATTGGTTGCTGCAGATTTCAGCAAGCCCTCGCTAATTTTTGTGATATCGGTTCGTGGTGCCCCCTTTGATGTGTCATCGCGATCTCTGGTCAATACTACACTTTGAATCCAAACCACTTTATATTCTGTCATACGAACACAGTGCATTACGTAAAGTGCTTAAAACGATCCGATATTTTCGTAACCCCTTCATAATTTTATCTTTCCTTGAGTTCTACTGTTTTATTCAATATTTCTGCCACATACATTTTTGTCTGTCACATGCCCACGCTTGGACGACAATTTTCTGCTAGACTTCCACGTTTGTTTTATTTGACATTTAGTTATTGTGATCAGCAGTTTCACTCCTTCACTTACACCAAATCCCAGCGTAGCCACCTGCCTGAGATGAGAACATGGTGACATAACTTCAAGTTAGAGGCAATTTTCTTCTTGTGTTTAAGGCAGCTGTGGGAGACTTTATTGGCTTTCTTTATTCCTACCTTGCGGAAACAAACCTCAACGATAGAAGCGGGCCTTCCAGCCACTTTTAAAATTAAGTCCTTCGCGTGGCCCTGCAGAATTCTGCGCAGAACTTTTTAGAACTTTCTGGAATCTAGGGGCAACGGTTGCCGGAATTTTTCAGCCCCTCTGCTTGCCTTAATTGCCCTAGATTTCTAACAGGTGCCGAGGATTGATCAGTTCACCACCCATCCATAAAGAACTGATTCTGGTACAGCGCACAGCGTCAGAGGGACGTTTTTGAATTTTCTTCACGTGAGACGCTTAGACCCGAGCAGCCAGTGAGTATACACGTTCTGATAGAACGTGTAGTTAGACACAGCGCAACGCAACTGAAGGATCAGTTTTTCGAAACCTCATAATTATCTCCCACTGTGACAAAGAAGTTTGAATTTCGGCTAAAAAGTGCCTACAGCGTGTGGCTGTCAAAAGCGTGGCGCCCTGCGACTTCACTAGCAGGCTTGGCGACGCTTCAGACAGCAAAGTGTCGACACTGCGGAAAAACAGGCCAGAACTCAGAATTTCATCTGAGGTATAAGGTGGGTTAATAATGTCACAGTGGCACAAAATTTCACCACAATCCTACCCAACGCCACCGTGTCCGTGCCACATGATGGGAATGTTATCTACCCTCTTACCCACATTTCAACCATTTTCTTTACGCCTCTGCAATGGTGCCCAGAAGCGATGGCCAGCGTTGAAATCACGCAGTTTTCTTATGGGTGGCCGAGGAAACATTTCAGTCACACCGCCGCTCAAAATCGACTTGATAAGGGCTCAGATGGTGGCATAAGGGGCATCCATGAAACCAATCATTCCCTTGGGGCGTTGAGTTCCACGCATTTTGCGGCTGAAAACGACAGTTTGCAATAGAGCAACTGATGAGCAATGGGACAAGATTCTTGACAACATTTGACACTGCTGACAGTCGCCGGATTATTCAGCCCTTCTCTAAGGGCATAGTTGGCCTGCAACCTCACTAAATATGATCGCACCCCTTTGAAGAGCAATGTCACTGCAATTCTTGCTTTATGTACAGGTTGGAGCCACTAGGGATCGTTCAAACTCATTCGATGAAATGTGATGGTGATCCGAAGAGGCAAAGGACGTTTATTCTTTTCAGCCCACCTGTTCGGCTCTCTTCTGAGGCGTGATAACGGCGAGCTGGGATAATCACATACGAGTGAAGAAAACGGCAAAGGGTCTCTCTAAGATACACTAGTTCAGCAAACCCTCGTTGCCATGCACTTACCTTCTTTCGGCTCTTTAAAAATGTCTATGTACACAGACAGCCATTCATTGGCTGCTAGGCACCAGTGTGACATGCATCCCTTTAGCTACCCCTCAGATTTCGTAAGCAGACGCAGACACTAGCTTAGTGATGTAGGGTCACTCAGCTAAGGTGTATGGAAATGGTTGCCTATCACACCGGCGGATCACTTTAAAAATGTTCGTGCATGGAGACAGCCATTCATTGATTCCTAGACACCAATCTGATATGCATCCCTTTATATGCCCCACATATTTCGTATGCGGAGAGCAAGCGCTTGTTGAGTGATGTAAGATCACTCAGCCGAGGTGATGGTTGTCTATCACACCGGCACCTATGAATCAGTGAACTGCTGTTTCTGTACAGGGATGTTTGTAAAGTGTCCAACAAAGGTGTCCTGGTGGCACCGAGGTTGTAGTCAACCTGGGCGGGGTCTTTGTTAGAGAGTACCGTTGCCGTTTTATTCACGCATGTGTCAGTGTCACACAGGCGCGAAACAGGTGAGCTGAAAAAACAAAAACACTCTTTACTACTTCGCATGACGTTCGTATTTCGTCGAAAGGGTTTGAACGTTCCCTAGTGGTTACACCCCGTACCAAAACGCTAAAATTGCAGTCCCGCTACGCTCTAAAGGGATGTGATCACGTTCAATGGACCTGCATCCCCATCAGGTCAATACAGAAGGTTTGAATCATCCAGGGGAGTGTCGTCAGCGTCAAGTGTTCTCAAGAACGTAGTCCTGTCGTTTTCAACCGCGATATGTGTGGGAATCGACACCCCGAGGGAAGGAGTGGCGCGCTGAAGCCCTTGATGCCAGCGGCTGAGGCCTTTGCTTGTCGATTCTGAGCGGCAGTGCGCCTGAGTCATTCTCGGTCAACCCTATAAAAGTAACATGATTTCAACGTTGGACGTCGCGGTTCTAATCTTCACTGCAGGGTTGTCAAGAGAAGGATCTAAATGTGGGTACGGGAGGCTGCGACAATCTTCTCATCGTGTGACACATTCACGGTGGCATTGAGTAGAATTGTGGCGAAATTTGGTGCCAGTCTGATGTAATTAAGTCACTTTACACCTCAGACGAACTTCTGAACTCTGGCCTTTACTTTGCATGTGTCGATACATTGCCGTTTAAAGCGTCGCCGAGACTGAGGGCAAAGTCCCAGGAGGTAACACTTTTGTACCATTACAGAGGCCCTTTGCAGGCACCTCCGTACCAAATTTCAAACTTCTTAGTCGCAGTGGGAGACAATTATGGAGTTTGGTACAGTGACCCTCCAATTGTCTTGGGCAGTGTATTATCTGTGGTTGAGATTTTATAAGTTAGGTTGTTTTTAGACCTGATGGTATCAGTAGCACCAGAAGGGCAGAGTGATTTGCTTTATTTGTTTTTGATTTTGCGAGTGGAGTTAAATCACTTCACATGGAACTTCAAATCATAAAGTCAAGTTGTTGAATTAGCTTGTACTAAGTATCGGCTATTCCAACTTTGGCTGTAACCTCCACAGGTGGACAGAGCTTACGCCCTCCAATCTATCGAGAGTCAATAGGATTTGTATAAAATGAATAATTAGAGGTGCCTAAAATATATACTATTTTGGATCGATGGTTACCTATGTAAGTGCAGGTCTGTAGATCCATACTGAAGTGGAGCATTATCCCCAATATATTGTTGCGGCCACATGCAGTAAGCGTTGCTTCACGCAGTGGAGAATGGCAAAACAGAGGCAGCCGGCGATCGAGGCGTTGCGAAGCAAGCGCAGCACAGATAGACTTGCTGACAGTTGCAGCCTACGAACAAGCTGACGCAAGGACGCACACAGACTGAGTGCCGAGCGAAGCCTGGAGAGTGCTGAGTAAGGAGAAGTGAGGCCAGCACGCTAAGCTACGCTGCAATATGCTGCGGGAGTAATAACAAGAAGCTGCCACCGAGGGTAAAAAACGTCCTCCTGCCGGATGTAAATAGTGGAGAGCAGGCAGCAACAGACAGAAAGCCGTTAGGAGGCAGTTCGGATCTGAGGACGGACATGGTCCGTGTCCGAATGTTCAATCTTCGTAGGTGACGATTCCGGAAGTCTGTTCCAGCTCGCAGGAGTCATCAGTTCGCCGCCAGATGTCAACTTCAGCTCTGGGGGTGGTCCGAGTTCGGTCGGCACCATGGCTGACTAACTACAGCCAGAACTTCAGGCAGGACCGGCCGCAGCGAGGTCTAGGTCACAGGAGCCGCCGGGGACTGACGCCCGGACTTCACGGCAACCCGGCCATGCCGCGTGGTCCGTCCATGACGTGACCTCGCGGACATCGTGACTGAAGGCTTCCCAGCCGCCGGAGCAGCAGGTGTCGGCAGCTGACCTCACGGCGACGCGGCTAGCGGCGACGAGTTCATCTCAACCACAGGGCATCCTGGCTTCAGCGGAGCACTGGTGGCCTGAGGCTCCGAGTACGATCGGCGGCGCGCGTTGCGCGCATTGTCGGAGAATCTACACAGCAGCAGCCAGGCGGAGGGATCCGCAGGGCTGGGCAGCGACGACGAGAGAGAAATTGTAAAGAAAGTTCAATAAATAATTGTAAAACTCCACGCCGTCTCAGTCTTTGGCGCAGCCACTGTGTCTGTTGCTAAGAATTACTGCAGAAGCCGTAACAATATGAAGAGGCTTTTCATTCGAATTCTCATGTTAAATTAACGAAATACACCGCTCCTTTTTGGGTATGTAAGGAACTAAAATAGTATAAGATTGTCTACGTTTTGCATTTGTCCAATATGGTGTCAAGCTATGTAATAAATAACAAAAATTTCTGAACGCAGCTTAACTGTCCTTTAAGATTATTCCAGCTCCCTTTTCCTTCAGAGCGTGTTGGCATGATGTCGGCAATTTATGGGATGAAATGCTTGCTGAATGAAAATAAATAGCGTCATCACTACTTGATCGTGTCGGATCTTAGAGTATCCGTTGCGTTTGTCTCGTGTTCTTATGTTGTCAGATCTGTCAGAAGGTGTAGGTCCTAGATGTTTTACCTTAACAAGTCAGGATCCAATATGAATCTTGTATATAAAGTGAACTTTTAGTCTGTCCACGAGGCGAAGTACGGCAAGGGAATCTTTGCCCAATGTGTTAACTTAAAATAGATTTCCCACCTGTTATCGTATTAAGAACGACCACAAATGACCAACTGATCATACAATATAGTACAACTAGGGTCACATTATTATCAGTGGTAACTAAGCACAAAATTCCTGTAGCGAGTGTGCTTGAGGTTGCATCACGTAATATTGATCCATAGCATAGGTCAAATTAAGGAACCCGTTTCAGAGAAACTAAGTAGTTGAAAATAATCGAAATTCTTTCGTCAGTGTGTTGCAGCGCTTTTGCAGTCATATAAAAAAATAAATTTTTTTGGTTGCGATTCGGACGTCCAGAACGTCATCTATGTCTCTAGACTGCTCATGCCACTAAACACACATCTGCACAATCCATCCCAGCACTATCATCTGCAGATACTGAACTGGTGAAGGTTATGCAATGATAACACGTGAAAGGAAACCTGACGACTGACGCTCAAATAGTCGCTCATGTGATACGGCGGTTCTGGCGTGAATATGTATGCCACTGCCCTCTGAAACCAGCTCTGTTACACAGCTGGTAATCAGTGTTCAACGTCCCGGGGAGAGAGCAGTCCAGACTCCCACAGATGTGCAACACCACCAGTTTATTACATTAACTGTGCCCATCGATGCTATTGTGGCATGGCTTCATTGTTCAAGAAATATCGATTCAGGAACAGAACAGAACGTCAACGTCAAGGATTCTCGGAAAGCAATTTCTGGCGTTGGGGGGAGAGTGGCATCGTGTGCTAATTTCAGATATTAACTTACTTTCGCCATTCTCACGCATATTATAACAGTATATTTTGTGCTTTTCCGTCTTCAGATTACTTTCGTTATTTTCGTGACACATTACGTTGTTTCCACGAGAACTTGAATTTTTCCTATGAGTGTTCTCCCACAAAAGATGTCAAATATTTGAAAGCAAAAAAATGATTAAGTTTTTGAAATACGTCGTTAAATAAAAGCTTACACTGTGCATAAATAAAAACATAAATAGATGAAACAATGTCCATTAAAAACTTCCTTTAACAATGAAAAACTCAGCTCTGTTGAAGGAAAAATCTACAATTGTTTCTGGTGTTATTTGGTACTTAGTAAGAAAAAACAATGGATTAAATAAAAACTCCCTGTTTATTGCCTTCTACATAGTGTTCCAAGTGTTCGTATGTATATATTTTACTGTCGGCACTTTGGAAAATTTATCATACAGCATAAGACTGAGTGGGTCCTGCACAAAGGGAGTTAAAGTCGAAGGAGAAGAAATAAAAACTTCGCGGTTTGGCTATTACATTGTAATTATGTCAGAGACGACAAAGGACAAGGCCGTGGGAGTTTTCCTACAGCACATGTCAGAAACAGCCGCTGTAGACGTTAAGTTTCTACTGTTAGTGTAACTATCCGGAGTCAAGATCAACTTGTAATGATTCCAGTGAATGTTCAGTATTGGGCAAGACTAAACATGGGCGCAACTTGCGCGTCTTTACGGTCTCTTTTTGAATACGATGTAATTGTATTTAAGAAACCGCTCATTTTTATCACTTGAGCATAAAACACACAGTCCTCCAAATAATGTATATTAAACTAGGTGGCGAAGAATTATGGGTTCCTGCTCTCTATCAAAAGTTGACTAGACAGTATTAAAAACTGTAAGAAAACCATTTGACACATCCGAAAGTTTATTTTTTTGCTGCTCGTCTGTATAGGGGACGGAGCACCCAAGAGAGTTATATGAATGAGTGTAAAATTATTATCTGCAGAATGCAGCAAATAGCTCCACATAATTTAAGTTTAAACGAGAATGTTTCTCGTACGACGTGTTTGATTAGATGTAGTGAGATTTTTATTTAACTGCTCTCAGCATTTTTAGCTTCGTCGTTACGTATAAATGTAAATTATCTCAAGGAACCGAAGTCTAGAAGAGCTGTTATGAGTAATTTTTAAATCTTAGGGATCCTACATATTTACATCACTGAAATACGTCCTGCCAAGAACTGATTTAATGTCAATAAACTCGTGATGTCATAATTGTAACAGCGGTTGGTCTGAAAAACATACATTAGTACTGTTTAAGTTTTTATTTGGCTGTTTGACGAAATCAATCAGACTTACGATAGTTCCACGAAAGAAAGATCATTGTCAAGGTCATTACGTGCAAATTACAGCTACAGACGTAAGACCACAAAAAAGTAGACATATTTACTGTCTGTAGGGTCTTTCAGGAGGAACACTAATTATGTTAGGACGTCGCAATATAGGATGATTTGCATAAAACATTTCATACGAAGTATAATCCGTTTTATTGTTTACGAAGATATAGATGGTTACAGAGACAAGTTTTCATTTCAGATATGGTATTCCAGTTACCTAAGGGTTTATTTATTGTTTCTCAGTTTTTTTTAAAAAAAAAGCTTAATTGTGAAACTGTGCCTCAGTTTGCATATATAACTGAGTTTTCCAACTGTAATTAATTACGGTATCATTAAGTATGCCACATGTATTTACAGAGGTTGATGTTGTCGATATGGTATCTACGAGTATCTCGTATTAGAGGTTCTGTAATGGTAACGGTAGACTATTTCTTAACCACAGAGTAAGAAATTACGGAGTGGGTACTCGTGTTTTCACTAAACTGCTTGAGACCAATGCAGTTCCCAGCAGTCACAGTTCATATGAACATGCAAATGAGCAGATCGTGGACGAAGTAGAAGAGGATACTCAGTTGGTAGAACGTAGTCCTTCAATAAGCACTCGTAGCATTTCAACACATATTGATGTTCCACCTACACAAATATGGTGTACATTACGTATGCACGCCATCGACCCTTTTCTCAGTCCGGCTGTTAACCATGTGAATTAAATACTTTCTCGTTTTCGAGTAACCCAACCAAAATTAACACCCGAAATACGAACACTGGTAGGCCAGCAATAACAAACGTTTCACAGAAGAAGGAATGCAGTAAGCACCTAATACAAGATATTGCGTTACATCAGCGCTAGTCAAATTCTGTCTCTATTAGCAATGAAATTCTAACACTGTCAAATTTCACTTATCGTCGCACCGAACACCGATACCGAAGAACAGCGCCCTGGCGGCTGGCGTGCGAACTCTTGATAGCTGCGACGAACACAATACCCGCCGATCTTAGCCGCTTCATTTTCATCTACAGCGCTTTCAGTGCCTTCGGGAAGGAGATGAAGGCAGACGTTTAGAATTTTGTCATTGACTAATTGCAAATCAAATCCAGTTATCACCGAGCGAGGTGGCGCAGTGGCTAGCACACTCGACTCGCATTCGGGAGGACGACGGTTCAATCCCGCGTCCGGCCATCCTGATTTAGGTTTTCCGTGATTCCCCTAAATCGCTCCAGGCAAATGCCGGGATGGTTCCTTTGAAAGGGCACGGCCGACTTCCTTCCCCGTCCTTCTCTAATCCGATGAGACCGATGACCTTGCAGTTTGGTCTCTTCCCCCAAACAACTCAACTCAACTCAACTCAATCCAGTTATCCTCGTTTACTGTTGAAGCCATTTTGACTCGTGATGTTATCAGTAATACTCGTAACTCACAGCGGGAGTTCGACGTAAAACCACATATTTAATAATGTTTCTCGGTAATTTTGTGGTGCGGTATGATAACTAGTTGAGTTTGGGTTGTTTGGAGGAAGAGACCAAACTACGAGCTCATCGGTCTCATCGGATTAGGGAGGGAACTCGGCCGTGCCCTTCCAAAGGAAACATCCCGGCATTTGCCTGGAGCGATTTAGGGAAATCGCGGAAAACCTAAATCAGGATGGCAGGACGCGGGATTGAACCGTCGTCCTGCGCCACCTCGTTCGGTGATAACTAGTTGACGGGGCTGCTGTGTTACCGCATCGCCTTACAGGGTTCTGTTATCTAGACTTCCTTGAAAAAGAGCTTCCAAAGTTATTGTAAGAGGTTCCACTGGCTACAAGGAGTGATATGTTCTTCCAGCATGACGGTGCCCCTGCAAATTCTAGCCGTCAGGTGAGACCTGCTCTAAATCCAGCGTACACCGCAATATGGAGCGGCAGAAATGGTCGCGTTTCTTGGTCAGCAAGGTTCTCAGACCTAGGTTTTTGTCTGTGGGGATGGTTGAAAGGCGGTGTCTGCAAAGACGAAAGTAAACAACAAAGACGCATTGACATTCGGGATATCAACAGCGCTGCCCTCATAAAAGAACGCCACGACGACCTCAGAAGTACTACACGTGAAGATGTCAAGAGAAATTGTAAGTGTATTCTAGTTAGAGGAAGAATTTACGAAAATCAGGTTTGAACTTAATGATTTCTACATCTACATACATACTCCGTAAGCTGCCATACGGTGCACGGCAGATGGTGCTACGTACCACTACCACTAATTTCCTTTCTTGTTCCACTAGAAAACAGAACAAGGGAAAAACTAGCACCTATAAACCTCCGCACGAGTCATAGTTTCTCGCATGATATCTTCGTGGTCCTTACACGAAATGTACGTCGGCGGCAGTAGAATCGTTCTGCAGTCGGCCTCAGATGTTGGTTGTCTAAATTTCCGCAATAGTACCTCGCGGAAAGAGCGTCGTCAGGGTTCCCATTTGAGTTCAAGAAACATCTCCGTAATACTTGCGTGCTGATAGGTAACATATCCAACAGCACGCTTCTGAATTGCTACGATGTCTTCCTTTAATCTGAGCCGGTGGGGATCCCAAACGCTCGAGCAGTAACTCAAGAACTGGGTTGCACTAGCATCCCATACACCGTCTCCTTTATAGATGAGCTACACTTACCCAAAATTATCCCAATAAATCGAATTCGAGCATTCGCCTCCCCAACTACGAACCTACGTTCTTATTCCATTTCACATCACTTTGTAACGTTACGCCTAGATATTTAATCGATGTGACTGTGTCAAACAGCACACTACTAACGCTGTACTCCAACACTACAGGACTGTTTTTGCTCATCCGCGTTAACTAAGATTTTTCGACATTTAGAGCAAGCTGCCATTCATAACACTAACTAGCAATTCTGCGTAAGTCATGCCGTATATTCCTGTAGCCACTCAACGACGTTACCTACACCACAGCATCATCAGCAAACAGCTGCAAATTGCTGCTTATCGTGTCCGTCAGGCCACTTATGTACATAGAGAATGAGATAGGTCGTATCGCAATTCCCTGGGATACTCTTGCATCGAGGGCAACGTACTGGGTTCTATTACTCAAAAAAATCTTCGAGCCACTCACATATCTGGGAACCTAATCCGTACGCTCGGACCTTCGTCAACAGAGTGTAGCGGGGCACAGTGTCAAAAATTTTCAGAACTCTAGGAATAATGACTCTGTTCGTTGCACTTCATCCGTGGTTCTCAAAATATCGTGTGAAAAAAGGGAAAGTTGAGTTTCACAAGAGCAATGCCTTCTAAATCTGTCCTGTTTCAAGACAGTGCATTATGTTCGAAGTCAGAACATGTTCCAGAACTCTGCAAAAAACCGATTTTAAGGATATTGGTCAATAATTAGGCAGGTCTATTTTTTACCTTCCTTATATACAGGAGTCGCCTGCGCTTTTTTCCAGTAGCTTGGGAATTTGCGCTGTGTGAGACACTCGCGATAAATGCAAGCCAAGTAAAGGGGGATTGCCTCAGAGTACTGTCTATAAAACTTAATTGGAATTCAACCTCGACTTGGGAATTTTTTTGTTTTCAACTCTTTCAATTCCCTCCTCACTGTCAGGGGTGCCTGTATCTATGCCCGCAATGGGAGAGTCTGTGCGACATTCAAAAGATGGTTTGTTTATACGATCCTCCTGCGTGACTGATTTCTGAAACGTGAAATATAGAACTTCAGCCTCCCTTTTGCTGTCTTCTATTACTATCCTCGACTGGTCTGCCAGTGACTGGGTAGGAGCCTTCGACCCGCCTTACGATGTCACGTAGGACAATTTTCTTGGGTTCTCGGCAAGAACTTTCGGTAAGGTATGACGGTGGAAGTAGACATATACTTCGCGCATTGATCTTCCTGCAGACGAACGAAGTTCTGCAACTATTGCCTGTCGACATCTGCGCGTTCTTTTTTGAACTTAGAGCGCAACAATCTGTGTTTCCTCAGAGACTTCCTAATTTGATTATTAAACCCTTGCCTTTGCTTAACACCTTCTGTGAATATTTTTTAGGTTTATATTGTAAGAAAAAAAAGGTTCCAATGGCTCTGAGCACTATGAGACTTAACGCCTGAGATCATCAGTCCCCTAGAACTTAGAAGTACTTAAACCTAACTAACCTAAGGACATCACACACATCCATGCCCGAGGCAGGATTCGAACCTGTGACCATAGCAGTCACGCGGTTCCGGACTCAGGTGCCTAGAACCGCTTGGCCACCGCGGCCGGCTATATTGTAAGAGATGTTTCCCTGAAACCAATAAAAAGTGGACACATGTTCTACAGCATATTTTATTCTAATTACTCTATACTACCGCCTTCTAAAATATTTACTTTTCATGCTGAAACATCCTGTACATTGCATAATAATTAATTAGAAAGTCAGAGACGGTTCTTTGTTTGTTGTAACTTGATAATCACAAATAAGTAACTTCTTTAAATGAATGTAGGAATTTTCGACTGTCATATTGTGAATATCATCTCAGAGTCGGATTGTAATAGTTAGCACAAGTCTCACGAAGCGTTTACGAGGATAACGATACTTGTTGTAAGCATGGCTGGTCCCAAGCAGAAGTCTAGGCTCAACGCAAGGTGATGCTGTTCTGTTAGCAGGCATACATTTCATACGAATTGGAGGCAGTATGCATTGTAGGTATTTTGGGAGACGCGTGACTTTAGTACGAATGACATTCGCTGGAGAAAATTCAATCGCGTCCCCCGCAGCCAGGGCAGAAGTAAATCTTCCGCAGAGCGCCACCCGGAAGCTGGCTGTCAGAGGGAAACGGGAAGTTGAGAACTATCCGCCTCTCCTCGCGGCGGCGGAATATTTCACGGGCGCGGCCTGTCACGCAGCAGAATCAGAATTCCGCAGCAGCGCTCCACAATTGCCGCCGCTGTTCTCCCCAGAGTCCGGCGTGTGGGCAGTTGGTAAGGCTTTGATACCGCCCCTTTCCTCCTCGGCTTCCTCCGGAATAATATAAAGAAATGACGCATCCGCTTATGCACCCCAGGAAACGGCCGGCAGATGCTGGCCACATGGTGAACACTTTGCGTTTCCCGGCAGGCCGGAGGAATCTCGGCCTTATAAGCGGCCACTAGATGCGGCGTCGTCTCTTTATCTGCAAATATAAGCAATAGCGGCAGCAGGGCCGAGACGCGGCAGTCCGGGCCTTCCTGCTGCGAGAAGGTGCCGGCGGAGCCCGCTTCTACGTCTATATTTACATTTACAGGGCGAACCCGAACTCTAGCGATATACTTCGAGAGTTTGGAGAGAGTATATCGAGGACCAAATTGAGGATGAAAGTCGTGTTCCAAAACGTCATCCAACTACGGTACATAGCTTCAAAAGTATAAGGATCGAAGCCTGTCCGTAGGCCAACTACTCGACAGCAAACGTGAGTTTATGCGTTGATGGATTGCAAGCGGACTTCTGAAAATGGATCTGTCATCACTCAGGACCGCCAAGCGTACTGATGGCAGGGGCACTGGCGTCACAGCTCACGTTTGCCGCCGGAGGTTTAGCCTAGCGGCAGCCGTTGTTCCCCTGTGATTCCGACTCTCTGTAGAGCCGCCGGACTTCCATTTGATAGACTGAGAAGTTGTCATGTGTTTATCTTTGTTTGGCTACCATCTTTGAAATCAGTTGCATACTAGAAAATTGGCTTATAACCAGGAACCTAGGTTGCAGAGACATACAGCATTGCGAAACAGTGGAAAAAAGTCTTTCGTTTAGTAAAAACAGACTGTATACATTATAAAGTAATAACCGACAAATGTAACATCAATTACATCAGTGGTGCATATACATTATGACAACACATATCTAATCTAATTATATTAACGATGCATAATATTTTTCGACAGAGCCGTCGCACAGAATATTTAGCTAACTATACAAACATGATACGCAAAAAAAAAAAAAAAAAAAACTGAAGCATAAGGAAACATACAAGTCAGGTATTTAAATTAGCTGAGTACTTAATCAGTGGGATCTAAAGGTAACGATGATTACCTGGTAATCTCGTAGTTACGCAGTTCGTACTATTATTTACAAGTCTAGTCTTACAGACACGTAAGAAGACGAATAGAGGCACTTCAACCTAAAATAAGAACTCTGAATGCATAATAATATAAATGCACTGACATGTAGTTAGTTTTAAAACATCACTGCACATAGTGGGTATGATGACAAAATATGGCTGACATATAAGTGACTTATGCTATGTAAATTAATACATTTCTCAAAATGAAAATATATGATAAATGTTCACAAAACGGAGATAAACGACGAGTACAACAACAAAACAAAGATTGTGATAAACTACAGTACGTGCATTATGTTGTCATATTACGGCAAAGACAGAAACAAAATAAAAAATAATATATGTGCAGTGGAGGACCTTATATTACGTACAATATAAAATCTTAACCAAATGCTTGACCGAACGTAATATTAAGGGCTATAAAAATTCCACGTTCTATGGCTTCTGCACCTATAATGAACATAATACGTCAATTAACTCTCCTAGAAATGCAAAACTACACGCCAGATGGTCACTGATCAATGTGGCTATTGTGTTGCATTGATTGACAAGTGCAAGTTCCGTGCTGACTTCGACAAGGTTCGGGTTTGCTTCAGCCAATGTGGCTATCCTTTCCTTTCTTCATTTTGTAATGCTGTGGCTCCACCAATAAATAATACTTTTTCGACTTAATGAAGCACTTTAAAAATGCTCCTATTTCACTTAAGAACACGAATTATGGAACTGGCATATCACAGAATGTTGAACGATGAATATAATTTATTCATGAAAAAATTTGTTAACAATACTTATTTTGGCAAGTAGACAAGTAGACATTGCCGTATTTTGAAATTACCGATTGTTTTCGAGAGAAATAAAACTTGTGAGCTACGGCGAAAACTAAAACCTGTTCCAGCGTGGAGTAGAGTGAACGTGCCCCCAGATGCTGGGCATAATGATAGGAGCCTTGAGGTAATCTTTGTGTAGTCTCAAATATTTTTGATCTGAGAATAGAAGTGACTTCAGTCACAGTTAACTTTGGAGTTAAGTGTAGTTTATGTTTTCTCGGTCTGAAGTGCTGCCTCCGTCCTTATTTGAAAAATAGTGTGAATGAACCATTATTGTTATCATGTATGAAGTATTCACTTAAAGAAGCTGTTAATGGCATGTTTTCGGCTTATTAATTGGCTCTGATTTGAACTGCGTATTAATCAAAGATGCTGCATTGCATCTGAAAGCTTATATTGAAAATTACTAATTGTATTTGGCTGCTTTATTGCGTACACATAATTGGCATTGTTTTTCTCTTATTACTGCTTCACGTATATGGGTTGAGTTATAGCTAAGCGAACTGAACTATGTCTACACCTGTAGCTAAACATATAGCCTGTAAGCTAATGTAAAGGGCGTACCAGAGAGTATTAGGGTCTCTTCCCGTTCGAGTTACGTACGAGGCGTGGGAAAAAATGACTACTTAAATGCCTAAGCGTTCGCTGTGATTAATCTAGTCTTATCTTCAAGGTTTGTGTGGGAGCTATATGTAGACAGCTGATATATTTTTGTAGGCCAGCTGAAAAACACCCCTAGCGGAGCACAAAAACCGCGAATATACTCCTGTTTAAAACAGCTTGACTGAAAAGTGCGGTACAAGTTGCCTCATTCTACCTTCCTCAACACCTTTAGAAACCTTCCCAAAAATTTTAGCATGCGGCCATATTCGTTTTCTTTGTAACATGCAACTCACTTCTCACTTCCACATACTTCTGTAACTGTAAGTCGCTCACACCCATTAGTCCGTCGCTGTAAGTCACTCATACCCATCCATTCCCACTAGCTTATTCTTACTCATTCAACCAGCCCAACTCATTGTCACCATCTCTTTGTGTGTCTCTCTCACTGTCTCCTGTCTCACGGCCTTCGTTCTGCCCTACTACTACTGTCTCCTCTTGCTGTCAGTCTTCCTTGCGTTCTGTCTCACTGTTACTATGTCATTCATTCCTTCCTACTGTTGCTGTCTCTTCCCACAGTCAATATCTCTCACTTCCTCGTTTTCATTGCCATAGACTGTCTCTAATTATCACTGGTTCTTACTCAATTCCACTTTCTCCTCCTCTTTGTTTATCACTGACAGGAAATGCCTCTTTCACTCTTTTCCTAGCTCTGTTCTGTCATTGTCAGGTATGTTCCACTGTCAGTGTGTCCCTCTCTTTCTCTCATATGTCGTTGTCTCCTTCGCCCTTTCCATTTCACAACCACTGTCTACTATCTTTCAGTATTTACTACTTTTCCATCTACATCCCACTGCCACTGTCTCATTCTCTCTCAGCACAGCAAAGCGCGAATATGTGCGTATGCCAAAATTTTTGGGAAAACATTTGAAAAGTGCTACTAAAGGATGAATGAGGCAGCTGGTACCCCACTTTCCAGTCAGACTCTTAAACAGGAGCATATTCGCCTTTTTTGTACTAATAGGAGAATTTTCCCGCTGGTTCTCTTTTCCCTGCCACATCAGAGCATGACACTCACACGAAAACAAATGTGTTGGTCAGTAAAATTTAGGCAGGTTGCTTATGCGAAATTGAAATAACACAAAAGTAATTTTACACTTCATACCTGATTTTGCACATGAGGCTTCATTACAGCAACATGGGTTTCCCATAAACTTTCTGATGATAACGGATACACTTCACACCTTATTTCTCCGCGCTGTGTCATTTAATAAACTATGTTTTCGCCTCAGACGGGATTCTACGTGTACAAGTAGGGAAGCTTTGAACCTCTATCTAGGAAAGACATTAAAAAATTTAAAGGTTATATGAGATCTTAATCGTATGTTTACATTTCTGTTTTGGTGCGAAAAGAATGTCAAGAAACGCTGTTTTTGGGGTTTTCGAAGGAACCACCCATGAACTAATGGTGGCTCCTTAAGCAACTTAAGGCCCATTGGAGACCACATCAAATGCAAAAAGAATCAAACGATTTGCTCCATTTGCCATTTAACTGTACTGTAGGTTGGTGACACTAAGACGATTCTTCTGCCGGGTAAACAAATGCTCCCGAGAACAAGGGCTTTAGCGAAACCTTTGTATCACCAACAGAACCCGACGTATGAGCCCCGGAAGAGTCCTATTTTTACGCGCTGCGCTTTGGAGCATGTCAGGTAGTGCATGCTGTCGCATGCATACCGATTCTTCATTAATACGGGTTCTTGGAACGCTGTAGTAGGCTTTCGCGGGATAGTGAGCGTCTATATTCAAAATGTTCAAATGTGTGTGAAATCTTAAGGTCTGCAGTCCCTAAGCTGACACACTACTTAACCTAAATTATCCTAAGGACAAACACACACACCCATGCCCGAGGGAGGACTCGAACCTCCTCCGAGACCAGCCGCACAGTCCATGACCGCAGCGCCTGAGACCGCTCGGCTAATCCCGCGCGGCGAGCGTCTATATTCAATCGTGAGCCAGTTCAGGTTCTCCAGCATCTCCGTGACGCTCTCCCATGAGTCAAACAAATCTGTCAGCATTCACGCTCTTTCTTTGTGTACGTTCAATATCCCCTGCTAGTCCTCTGTGGTTTAATATTCTAATAATGGGTGGTCGATATTTTTGTAAGCTGTCTCCTTTGTAGATTGACTGCATTATCTCAGTATCTTGCCTATGAACCGAAGTCTGTCGCCTGCTTTACTTTTGACAGGCTATGCGATTTTTCCATTTCGTACAAACACACATTTTTACAAGAAATTCCTACAGATGTATGAACTTATTATTTGTAAATCAATGATGCTGTAGCCCTACGACATTACTTTTGTGAATTATGTGAAATGTACAGTTTTACATAGCTGTACATTTAAAGGAGGTTACCATTTTTTGCATCTAATTGAAATCTTATCAAGATCTGATTGAATATCTATGCACCTTTCAGTAGGTTTTACTCATTATAAGATATTTCATCATCTGCAAATGCTCCGAAGTTACAATTAATATTGATTACCAAGATATTAACATGAACAGCAAGAGTATTATTATACTTCTTTGGGTTAAGCCTGAATTTATTTGTAAAAGAGCAACTGAAAAATAATGCCTCCGAAATTTTTATTCTGTTCTCAGTAACGGTTGATGTATTACATGGTTCCGAATTGTAGCGTGCGGCATGGGTGTGTGCCGTAACTATGTCGGTGGTGAGAAACAGAGTGCTCTACTCGAATTTCTAACCGCAGAAGAGCTCGTCCACACATGGAGTACCATCTCCTTCAGCAAAAGCCAAGCCACATGCGAACACTGCGATATCCCCAAAAGTCCGATGTCTTGGTTTCACTGTCTTCGATCAACCTCAATACAGTCCTGACTTGACCCCATCCGATTTTAATTTGCTTCCAGCACTTAAAAAAAAAGTTTGACGGCTACATGTTGATGAAGCTGTGTAAGCAGAGATGAGGTTGTGGCCGCATTAACAAAGTCAAACGCTATACAGTGATGGTATCAACTAAGTCGTCTTTCGTTGGGAAAAATGTATTCGTTGCCGGCGTGACTATGTTGAGAATTAAAGATGTAGACATGAATAATAAGATGTAGATAATAAAGTTTGTTTTATTTCAAAAGCTTTAAGAGTACTTCAGTCGATGATTCTTCATAAGAGATAATACGCTGCGTCCTATCTACTAAGACGTCCTCAATTCATTCGCTGATTTTATTTGATCCCCCTTGTGGTAGTACTTTATGTCAATAAACATTGGTGTTGTAGTGAGGCAAACAAATGATTTCCGGAAATCAAGAACTGATCGATGGCTTTCAAGGAAGTCATATGCGAAAATGGTACTTTGTGTTTCGTTTGACCGGCATTTTAGACATCCATGCTGTTTGGCACGGAGGAAATCATTCTTTTCGAGATGTTCTGTGATTCTACAACACGTGGACGCCAGTGAGACTGGAAAGTAGTTCTGTGTATCACTTCTGCTAACCTTCTTACAGACGGGTGTGATATGCGCTTTCTTCCAACCACCGGGCACAGTTTTTTAATTCGAACATTACGATATATTAGGGTTAAAATATGTTACGGTTAAAATGGGAACTAATTAAACTGCAAATTCTGCATAAAATCTGACAATGATACTTCCAGCCTTGTTCAGTTTTATCGATTTTAGCTCTTTCTCAACTCACAGTTGCAGTGATTCGAGAATTAAAGTGAAGCCGTACTTCTATATCTTTCTTGGTGAAGTAAACTTGAAAACGGATTCAAAACGTTATGACCGTCTGCTTAATAATATGTTCGTCCACATTTGGAATGCAGTACAGCAACGATACTGCACGCCTTGAATTCTAAATACCGTTTCTAGATTTTAGGAACTACCTGGCACCAGATTCCTACGAACAGGTTATCAATTCCCGTACATTACGGGCCAGTGTGTCGTGGGCGTGAAGCTGGCCGCCGCGTTGAGTGGCTGCGTGGTTAGAGGCGCCATGTCACGGATTTGCGCTGCCCCTCCCACCGGAGATTCGAATCCTTCCACGGGAATGGGTGCGTGTGTTGTTCTTAGCTTAAGTTAGTTTAAGTAGTGTGCAAGTTTAGGGACTCATGACCTCAACGGTTTGGTCCCTTAGGAATTCAAACACATTTGAAGATTTGAAGCTGGCCCTGGACCCCATCCCTGGTATGTTCCATTTGACTCAGACCAGGCACATTTTGTGGGCAAGACATCAACCTAACCTGAAAATAATTTAGTTGCAACAGGGTTAAAATCTATGATAATTTCCTGGAAAGATTTTTTTTTTTTTTTTTTTTTTTTTTTGCGTAATATGACCTTCCTGCTGTGTAGCATGCTCAAGTAAAATGTTTAACCCGTTCACTATGTATTAATGTATTATGTTTTTGGTTAAATGACTGTAATCCAAAACAGATGTAACTACAGATTACAGATTTACTTGAGAATTGCTACACATCCGAATCATTGTACTACGCCAAATAAAATTAAAATGGAAATAAATTATAATCGATAGAGAAAAATATTTTCTTTTAGGAACGTCAAGCTTATTCTGCTGTAATGCTCCTTAAACGAATATAGTAAGATTATGGCATTTGATACGGAAGACATCAAGCATGAAGGGATGCAGGTGGCCCGCAATAATGTTTATGTAGTGCACAGTAGTAGGGCAAAATCGCTATGAGCGCACTTTTGATGTAAAACTGATATCAAATTAATAAATTAATTCCCCCCACCCTCTGATGATGTCATGGATTTTCAACAGCTGGCATGTGGGTCCTTGCCTCACCCCTCTGGGAAATCCTGACCTCTCGCCCACCCTTCTCCCACCCCCTCCCCCTCCCAATCCCCTCCTGCACACCTGGAAAAAATTGTCGGGAAACTCGCTCAGTCTGTGTTGAGTTTCCAGACTTGGGGATCCATACAGTATTTACTTAAACAATTTCGTTCTGCTTATTTATTTATTTAAAGAATTAGGAACAACTTTCCACTGTTCATTCATTTATTTAAACAGTCTGAGTTTTGGATTTCACACTCATCTAAATCTACATCTACATGATTACTCTGCAATTCACATTTAAGTGCTTGGCAGAGGGTTCATCGAACCACAATCATACTATCTCTCTACCATTCCACTCCCGAACAGCGTGCGGGAAAAACCAACACCTAAACCTTTCTGTCCTACCTATGTAGGTTGTGCTCAACAAAATATTTTCGCATTCGGAAGAGAAAGTTGGTGACTGAAATTTCGTAAATAGATCTCGCCGCGACGAAAAACGTCTTTGCTTTAATGACTTCCATCCCAACTCGCGTATCATATCTGCCACACTCTCTACCCTATTACGTGATAATACAAAACGAGCTGCCCTTTTTTGCACCCTTTCGATGTCCTCCGTCAATCCCACCTGGTAAGGATCCCACACCGCGCAGCAATATTCTAACAGAGGACGAACGAGTGTAGTGTAAGCTGTCTCTTTGGTGGACTTGTTGCATTTTCTAAGTGTCCTGCCAATGAAACGCAACCTTTGGCTCGCCTTCCCCACAATATTATCCATGTGGTCTTTCCAACTGAAGTTGTTCGTAATTTTAACACCCAGGTACTTAGTTGAATTGACAGCCTTGAGAATTGTACTATTTATCGAGTAATCGAATTCCAACGGATTTCTTTTGGAACTCATGTGGATCAACTCACACTTTTCGTTATTTAGCGTCAACTGCCACCTGCCACACCATACAGCAATCTTTTCTAAATCGCTTTGCAGCTGATACTGGTCTTCGGATGACCTTACTAGACGGTAAATTACAGCATCTCCTGCGAACAACCTAAGAGAACTGCTAAGATTGTCACCCAGGTCATTTATTTAGATCAGGAACAGCAGAGGTCCCAGGACGCTTCCCTCGGGAACACCTGATATCGCTTCAGTTTTACTCGATGATTTGCCGTCTATTACTACGAACTGCGACCTTCCTGACAGGAAATCACGAATCCAGTCGCGCAACTGAGACGATACCCCATAGGCCCGCCGCTTGATTAGAAGTCGCTTGTGAAGAACAGTGTCAAAAGCTTTCCGGAAATCTAGAAATACGGAATCAACTTGAGATCCCCTGTCGATAGCGGCCATTACTTCGTGCGACTAAAGAGCTAGTTGCGTTGCACAAGAACGATGTTTTCTGAAACCATGCCGATTACGTATCAATAGATCATTCCCTTCGAGGTGATTCATAATGTTTGAATACAGTACATGCTCCAAAACCCTACTGCAAACCGACGTCAATGATATATGTCTGTAGTTCGATGGATTACTCCTACTACCCTTCTTAAACACTGGTGCGACCTGCGCAATTTTCCAATCTGTAGGTACAGATCTATCGGTGAGCGAGCGGTTGTATATGATTGCTAAGTATTGCTGGAATGTCTTTGTATGCTCATTATACTGATGTTTATTTACACAATTTATGGGAATATTCTTTACTTACACATTTTGCCAAAGGAATTTTCTTGTGTGCTACCCTCTCACAGAGACAAAGTTCGACCACTATATTGTATATTTAAAAAATTAGGAATTCTTTCCACGCTCACCTTGACATGCAGGGATCGACTGAGCCAGCGCACAATGCCACACCAGAGGATGCCCCATACCTCACCCCTCGCCCCCTCTCCCCCTTCTCATAAAAAATTGGTGAGAAATAAACTCAATCTGTGCTGGAGAGGAAGGATCTCACAACACGAAATTCAGATCACTGTCAATGATATACTGATGCATATTCTTTATTAAATCAGTTTGCAGGAGACATGGCTCCCCCACTTGGCTATAGCCCACATCGCCCCCCCCCCCCACCCCCGCATCCCCCAGCTTCCCACGACGTAATAACTGTTAGCACCGAGGAATGGAATGAAGTACGGTATAGTACCCACTTAAGGATGCTGTCGTCTGGGCACCACCAATGAGGTAGAAACCACCAATGTCCTTATTACAGATCACAATACTAAATACCACCGACCACAGACCTGATGTCAGCCTCCTTTGATCTTGTGGCCCCAAACAAAGCGTCAGTTGCTAACTTCTGTTGACTGGAAAATTCCGGACTCACGTCTTGTCTCTGCCTCTCTCCAGTGGCTACTTTCTGTTTCTGTGTGAATCAATGTCTCCGAACACACAGATGGAGGTTTTCATCTCCTCTCAGAATACTGTGCTCCTATTGGCTAATGTTGGGGACAAGGACAGCTGACGCAATATTGATATCGCAATAGAGCGAAACAGTCCATTTGCACTACCCTATCAAAGTAATTGTTTAACGGTTTAGAGGAGTCAAATAGATCACTTAAAACACTCACTACCAACCTGCAATTGTTTTTCTTCATAACACAGGCTATTTTGAACATCTCAGAATCACAAACAAACAATATGAAGTCAATTAATTACATTACCGCCATAGATAGATCATAGCACTAAATATATCCAAGGCCCTGTATAGACCAATGTTTGAAAACACAAGCGCCGTCCTCCACCACGACATTTCCACTAAATATATGTGGTGAAGAAAATCCCTCCAATCAGACACACTCATGATCGTGAAGAGCACATCATCTGCCGAGAGCTGGGAGCCACGCTCGTGCCACCAGCTGGAACAACATGCCCCGTGGCATGGGTGCCAGTCTGGAGAGACCCACACACGCAATAGCCTCACCAGCAGGTGCACACCCACCCCCAGCATGCACACGCTGGCGACTCTTACTAAACGGTCAACCAATCTTCATGGGCAGCATAGTCGTCCAGTCCAAACACCCATCATATTGAATCTTCTCACGCAAAACAGATGTCCACTTCTATTATTGCTCACCCAGCATACTGCAGGTGAGAGCCAGAAGTTGGAGCATACTTCACATCTGTTGGTCACATGAGGTCAAGCTAATCCACAACTTCCAGTCAACCGAAGCCCCATATCACTGGCTGCAGATATTGTGAGAAAAAGAGCTTAGACGCATAGTTCTAATGGCGCTCTCCTCAGTTTAAAACATCCTTTTGCCCAATCTGAGACAGGGGTGTTATTGACCATACACTTCAAATATATCAATGAAATTTAGATTTCTCCTTTTTATGCAAGTTCTTTTCAAAGACAGAAGAAATCGGGGCATACACATGTTTTCACATCGTTAAAGTATCGTTACTTCTTGTGAAAATCCTGTACAACACTATGGCATAGGCTAAGTATTCTCTCATCAGTTGAAAAAAAAATTGTTACTGTTAGCTTAATATCTGCCACATCCTGCATCACCGAACTAGAATATTAAAGTCATTTTTGGCTCATGGCAGAGCGTTAAGAGCATGCTCTACCTCAGTCACAGGATACTTCTTCACTTTTGAACTCTCTTAAAGTAACCAAATGCTTCATCATTTACAAAGTCTCTTAAGGTGACAGCACAGAGAAGTTGTAACTAATAGGTTTATTCTATGTACCACTTTATAAATTCGATAATGTATATAATGGAGCACAAAAAATCTGTTTGTGTGTGTGTGTGTGTGTGTGTGTGTGTGTGTGTGTGGAAGGTAGTAGTTTTATCATCTTAAATTTTCTCACGATAGTGAATGGGATAGAAAACTTGCAGGTTGATTGTATGTCATGTGTTGGAAATATATTTTCTGCATTGTAGTATTAACAGCACATCATTCGATGTAACTGATGTATCGGAAACCTCACTGCTTTAACATTGCAGCATGCTTAAGTGCACAGCTGTGTAACCTTAGGAGTGTGTGTTGATGTATTACGACTATTCCTTTCTTCTCATTACCTTCTTGGTATGGAATCCAAACACTACAATAGTTCCACAGAACTGTTAGTACAAATGATTTATGTAATATATTTCAAACTCTTTCTATCTGGAGCTCCATTATGCACAAATCATACGTTTTCTTTTCTTCTTAATCGTCTGTTCTGTCACCGTAATACTCTCAGATGTGTCAGGCTCGTATGACTATACACCAATGAGGAGTGCTACTCTCCGCAGAACGCAATCGTCTAGAGAGATCGTATGTAACAGGCAAGGTGATGTGAGTCGGACTGGTATGGAACAGTCATTGCAGAAGGGCAGTTACAGTACTGTAATGAGAATACCAGTCTGTATCACTAGTGTCAGTGTGTATAAGTTTGGAGCACGTGTTACTCAGTTCATTCTGTTCTCTCACGAGACGTCGAATGCAGTGGATATAGTATCCTCTTACTTCTGGTCAGTTCCAAATTAAATTGGAGACAATGTTGCAGGGGAGGACTTTCGAGGTGTACAGAGGGAGGCTATCTAGAGTTTTGCTCACGATTCTTAGCCAATAAGCTCAAAGAAGGGGTACCTTGTTTTGATATTAAAGGCAGATCTTTGAATCTCAAACTTTATCCTACAAATGCGAGAATACTTTGTGACTCCCATCCACATACGGGGAAACGGGAAACTACAATAAAATTTTATCGACTTTGTAAATTTTTCAGGCTGAGGAATGTCGTTTTTGCACTTTCTCTCTGCTGATGGCTATTTCCTACACTAATGAACAGTATTTGTGACATCTGATCTAGGCACTGTAATGGGGTTTGCAATGTGTCCACATGTGTATGATCCTCACAAAGTAATGGGGGGGGGGGGGGGGGGAGGTGGTTTAGCAGTGATACAGAAATTGACAACTGTGTTGCAATATCATTGGCTGATAGCATAACGCTATCAGTGCTATGAGATGTTTTGTTGATGAGACAACTCACCGAGACTGGTGGTTTGAACCTCGAGTAATTGAGTAAAATGCGTTGAAATTACGGAAAACCTGGTAAAATTAAGAAAATCTATTGAAAATACGTAAAATGTGGAGGGATGAGGGTACTTATATGCTCACCTGGCTCTGCGAAAATCATTCTATTTCTCCATCAATGGCATTGACAACTGCTGGTGCATACTATCTGTGCTCTAAGGGTTGTTAAGTCCTGCAGAATACCCCCTTGTTCCACATGCAGTTATGCATTGCAGGTCATAAAAATGAAAGAAGCAATGTCCAGAGATTTGGGTCCAAGATACTTACCACCTAGGACACCGAAACAGCGATCATATACCTGGGTGCTACATGCTCCACCAATAAGAGGAATCAGTGCTCTGCATCTCTTCGAAAATAGAACACTAATTTTCCATTTTCACAATGGAAAATCAGTTTAAATGTAAAGGTCATCACTTTCCGAGAGCTGTCTGGAGATGCTCCACAGTGCTGCAAACTCGTCCAGTTTCTACATGTTGTGGTGTCTTCCATATTTTCGTCAGTAAGGAGCACTGCCTCTGTCTTTCATTTCAACCATCCTGTGTGTTGTGGGAGCAGCTTAACATACACCGTGCAATGTCCAGTTTTCTGTAAGAGCTGATGGATTGAAATGAGTTTAACATTTGACACAAACCTCGAAGTCATCATAGAAAAACAAAATGTATGGCGATGTACAAAGGTGTAGACATTCACTGCTTGGATGTGTTACAGCAGAAAAAACACTGTATCAGACTGCTTAAGAAAGAACAACACAGGAACCCGCTCTTGAGATAGATAGTCTGTGGGACTTGGTCAGTAGCAGGGCAACCTTCACTCTGGGGCGTTTTGTTAGCGTGGGTTGCTTACATCAAGGGCAAGCATCCATTCAGCAGAAAATCTATTGTTCTCCTGTGATTGACAGATTCTTAACCTATTGTTCTACTAAGCAGATTATGAACCCCTGGGGATATTTCAGAGAAACCCCCACCCCTACTCCTTCACCTCCTCCTCCCTCTCCCTTTCTTCCTCTCCCACCTGTCTCGGAACTCCCCTTACCAATACAAGTGCACTTTTGATACTCTAATTAACTGAATTAAATCGATCAACTAACTGAACTCTCCTCCTCTGGGAAATTCTCCAGCCTTCCCCCTTCCATCCCCCACCTGGGAACTGGCAGGGAAAAGGACTCAGTTGATTGGGAATTTTTCAGGGAATCGATTGCAGTGTATGGAATATTCTTTAAACGACATCTGGTAGACAGGTATTGTGTGGAATATTGTTTAGTTATACAATTTATAGAATAAAAGGTGGTGTATGGAATATAGTTTATTTATTTATGTAAATAATTTGGCGTGAAATCGATTTCAATGTATAGAACATTGTTTAAACAATTTCTGTAGATTAGGTAATGTGTGGAATATTTTGTAAAACATGTTATAGGGTACAAGGCAATGTTTGGAATATATTTTATTTATTTATTTAAAGAATTTGTCAGGAAACTGACTGCAATGTATGAAATACTGTTTATTTAAAAAATTTGTGGGTGACAAAACAGTATGGAATATTAAAAATGTTGCAACACTTTATTATTCCAATCACACAAGGAAATGCTGAGTGGGATTAGTTTATATTTGCTGCTCGATTCTGGGATGCTGAGGCTCTTATTTTTCATTTTCCCCACTTTTCGAAGCACGCTGGTGTCTGAACACAGACAAAAAAAAAACAAAAAAATTGCATGTCTAAGAGTTCGTGCATACTTCGAAGTCAACAACAGAACATGAGAAAAACAGACACACAGCACATAGGATGTCTAAAGGATTCTGTCCTACAGATGCGAAAAATGGCTAAAATTATTGGTCGAGTTTTTAATGTCCTGCAAATGCTGGTCTCGAGTTGTAGAACAATGGCGGTGGGGGACAGCACCCCACCAGTCTTAACGAGAGGAGGCTGGTCTGCCTGGACTTCCCTCTGAACACTCGAAGAAAAAAAAATATCCTGTCACTCTCTGACATCATGGAACTGTCTGTAGAGACCTTGCTCTGCCCCCATCTTGTTCAAACCAGTCTGAAGAGACTCCTATGCCCCCACAAAGGATGTCTTGTGACCCTCTGACATCATGGAACTTCCCGTGAATGGAGTATTCAGATTGGTTCTTATTCGATTTACCTGTCAAATTGCTGCTGCTGATGTGGGAGCACTGTCCTCCACTTTTTGCAGATGGACACTAACAGTACTGTTTCTGGCCTGGCATGCTTGTTGCCATCGCTTTTGCAACGAGCTGTGGTCACATATTGGGGAAATAATCGTCCAGTGCAAACATCCATCATATTGAATCCTCTTATGCAACACACAGATCCGCTTATATCGCCGCTCACACAGCACACTGGTCACCTTGCCAGCCCCCACTGCTGTGGGGAAGATCAGGTAGGTCGGTGCATTCTTTGTACCAAACCACCCATCACAGGCTGAGCTAATCTGTAACTTCCAGTCAGCAAAGCCTTCTGACCGCTCCTGTTGACAGCCGCAGTGTACTGTGAAACAAACTTCTGTGGCATGGATGTATGCAGTAGCTATAACCAATTCCACCCTGACAGAGACTCTCTTCAGTTTAAAAAACCCATTTTACCACATCTGAGACAGCAATGTTGTTGACCATACACATCGAATTTCTCACATGCAATACAGATTTCTCCCTTTTATGCTAGTTATTTTCGAAGATAGAAGAAATCAGGGCATACGCAAATTTTCATCGTTACTTGTTGTGAAATCATGTACAACACTGTTTCATAGGCTAAATTTCGTCTGAGTATTTTCCCATCGGCAAGAAAAAAATCTGTTCTAATCACATTCATATCTGTTATGTCCTGCATGACAGGACTAGGATACTAAATGTATTTTTGGCTCATGACAGAGTGCTCAATGCATGCTCTACCTCTGTCACAGGATGCCTCCGTACTTTCACACTCTCTTAAAGTGAACAAATGCCTCATCACATATGAAATCTCCCACAGGTAATAGCACAGAGAAGTTGTAAATATCAGGTGCTGCAGTCAAAAGGAGATCTGCGTTCCTCAGTGTGCATTCATGTCTGTCACTCAAACATTCTCTCTGTCCTCGTTATTTTCTACCATCCAACACAGGGAAACTATGAACTATAAAAACTCCACTGACATCACCCAGTAGAGAACTTGATAAGATATTACTGCATCCATCTCTTTGGATATGTTTAATACAAATGCCATCTGCATGCTGACATCGAGCATATGTGGCGATCCTATTAAATTTACGGATATTCGTTCATTGGAGCAGGCAGCCAGTGATTAAAATCCCTTGAACAGACCAGTTTCGTCAGCTGTACTGTAGGAGGACCATATCCCACAGACTATCAATAGCAAGAGAGGGTCTCTCTGTTGTTCTTTCATAAGCAATTTGACACATTGTTTTTTCTGCTGTAACACATCCAAGTAGTGTATGACCACAGTTTTGTACACCACCATACATTTTGTTTTTCCACCATGCCTTCGAATTCTAATTCGGGCGCTAAACCAACATTAACACATTTCGATCCACTGGCTCTCACACAAAGCTGGACAGAGAATGGTGTTAACTATGCTGCTCACACAACACGCAGAATGGTTGAAATAAAAGAGAAAGTCGGTGTTTCTTATTAACAATAATGTGGAAGTCATCGCAACATGCAGAAACTGGAAGAGTTTGCAGCTTTGTGGAATGTTTCCTAACAGCTGTCTGAACGTGACGATCACTACATTTCTCATCTTCCACAGTGATAGGGTAACAGATGCTTGATGTTCCATTTCAGAGAGAACAAGAACATTGATTCCTCAAACTGCAGTCATGTATATGATCCCTACTTTCGTGCTGGCCTTCCCCTTGAAGGTGTTGCTCCAACCAAGACTATCCCCATCTCAAACAAGTGATGTCTGTCAATCATTATGTGGTAGTCAATTGCATGCAAGTGCACGGGTGGGATGGAAAAGACACTGTCGATGCGTGATCAATGTACTGTAATAGGCACCGCAGTTAATAGTGCAACCAATTTTTGCAATTTTATTGGCATTTCCATAATTTTAATGACAACCAATGACACAGCTGCATGCTTCCCAATTTCTGTATCATCGCTAAACCGTACCTCCATTACTTAGCATGTACCACATACCAGACTGTGAATGCTGTTCAGCAAAGATTCTTTTGCACCAACCTTACTCACAGCACACATCCAAGTGCAAAAGATCTCTCCAGTGCACAAGGTCTCGCCAGAAGCACAATTGTTGAGGAGGATAGTACCCCTTATCGGTGTAATAGATATGAGAGTGTTGTGTTGATATTACAGATGGTTGATAAGAAATGTGCAGATTATACATGATGGAGCTCGAGACAGACGGAGCTTGAAGCATTTTACGTAAGTCTACTGTGTTATCAATTCATAATTAATGTTCCAGTGTCTGGATCAGTACCGAGAATGTATTGGAAACAGACTAATTGTCGTAGAACATAAACACACACACTCCTAGGGTTACACAGTTTTGCACTTAAACATGCCAATATGTTAGAGCCATGTGGTTGCCAAAATATTAGTCATGTGGAGTGCAATGCCCTTAATAATCTACTGTAGGACATATATGTCAAACATCTGACATGCCTCCACCCTGCAAGTTTTCTATTCCACTCACTATGGTGACAAACTTTAAGATCACAAAATTACAGCAGAGTAAAATGTAGATCTTTGTGATACATGCACAATACAGCTCTCTGAAGATGTATAGCTTTCATTGTTCACATCCAATTATGGTCCAGAAATTATACTGTGCTCGTATCAGTCCTATAAAATGATCATTAGTGTTGGAAAATTCCTGTTGCAAGAAAACAGACAAATGTATTACAATGGTGTTTGACATGTGAAATTACATGCCATGCTGCACTAACTCTGTAAGTAGGATAACTGTCATGCAAATGTGTACATAGGGTTTGTAATAGCTCACAGACACCTGTCACTGACTTAGCATCACTGCAGTCCGGTTTATGTCCAAGAGGTGGTATAGAAATGGAGTACTTCACTTAAATCTTCATTCGTCTAGAGGAGGGTCTTAGGGAAATAGCGTACAGGGCTGGAAAGAATTCCAACGTGCACTTGGTTTGTCTGCCCTCTCCCTGGGATGCATTAACAACCTACCATTGGCTCATACCTCGTTAAAGTCCTCCTCAACTGATCACTCTATCTACTTTCTATCGTCCTTTATCGCAGATCCATGTCAATTTAAAGGCAGTTGGTTCTCTTTTCTAGGAAAATAGCAATCAACTTGTATGTATCATATTACCTCAATAGACATACAGAAGAATGTTGTCAAAAACCCGTGCAGCAACTGTTCTGTAACGTATTTGTTAGCTGACGCGAATGGTTCTGATTGGTGGAGAGTACAGAGAAGCACATTGTAAATACTGTTTAAAACACCTGAACAGTCTTACACAGGGTAAAGCAAGCGATCCATTCTGCAGTTTTATGTTGCAGTCCCCCGGATGGTAATACAAAGCTTTTTCTGCTAAGGACACTTTAAAAAATCTATAATGTGGTTGCTAATAACGTTGGAGTCACACCTGGGCTTCTGTTCCGACATATAGAAATTTACTACTCTACATTTGGTGACCATCCATGGTAAACATCCTATTACACCATCATATCACTGTCGACGAAAAATGACTGTTTCCCTCGTTCCCAGTGCTTCCACGTCAACTTCTTCTCGTATTCCTCTTGTGGTCACATACTTGTTCCCATGTAGAAGAATTTTCTTGTAGCAAGCAGAAGACATGCAAGTACTCCGTCATTCTTGATTTAATGTCACTTCTACCCTGCGATCTTGACATCACTTTTCACCACATATCCTAAAAGTACTTCTAAATGTGGTACAGTTGTCAACTCGTAGCACAAATGCAATGTTTTTCTGATTGGATGGTATAGAATAGCACTGCATCTAGTCACTTCCAGCCACATATTCTACAGATGCAATGCATTTGCTCTGTCTTCTGTATGTCTGTGCAGAACAATAGGTTAAGGACCTGTCAATCAAAAGAGAACAACAGGTTTTCCCCCGAATGTATACTTGCTCCTAACGTAAGAAACCTTCACTAACAAACTACCCCAGAATGACAGTTTCCCTACTACTAATGTTCTCCTACAGTGCAGGCGACAAAACTTTATACAGTTCACAGGTCTGTACAAGAGATTTAGATCACTAAGCACCTGCTCCAATGTATATTTAATGGAGTCACAACATTTGCTTGATTTCAACACATGGATGGCATTCGTTTTCTATATATAGCAAGAGAGATTCGCTAATATCTTATCGAGTTCTCTAGCAGGCGATGTTAGGGAAGTTTTTATAGTTCAAAGTTTTTACTCCGTCGCATGTTATAAAAATAACGAGGAGAGAGAGACACTGTACTGTTAACGAAGTCTCGCCATATTTCTAATGCAGTAATCATAGGAATATGATAAAGAAGATCAGAACATGTATAGAGTGATATTTATAGACTGTCATCGATACTCATGAATTATAGGTGTTATGCTCATTAATTTCGTTGTGCATTCTGTGTATACTCTGCATGCTTGTGGATTTCCTCCTGCATGTATGTATTCTATTTTTCTCGTTGTGATAACTCTCTACCTGCTCAGTGATGGTGGGGGACTAGACAGCCTTCTAGCTAATGGAACAGTCCTGTCCGAATGTGATGGTATTCTGAGAGAATTAGGAGTCTGCGACTTGGCGGGGGGCATCTCTTATTCATGAAAGTCATGTAGATTCAAGCGCTATACATCGAAATTGGAAGGTTCGTGAGAATACAGCAGCTAACTGATGCTCTGAGGAAAGGAGATTTGAAAGGTGAGCTCTATAGCGCTTCTATTTGTTGCGGGTAAACATGTTACAGTCTCTCACATAAATCTCGCGAAGTAACCGCAGTGAGGAAATTAGGAGCCAATATGAAGATTTTTAGTGAGAGACATCATCAGCAGAAGTTCCGTCTTTTGTTTTCTTCTGTGAGTTTTTGTAGCAATAAATGGATGTAGTGACGTCTTAATAGGTAGACAAAATCCACATTTACGTATTTATGCTTACTTTGGAAGCCATCACTTGTGGCGGAGAGTACCCTGCACCACCACTAGTCATTCCATTTTCTATTCCACTCGCAAATGGAGTGAGGGAAAATATTGCCCAAATGCCTCATTACGAGTAAGGTGGGTGGAAACGAGGGCTAGAGCACCAGAGACATGAGCGACAATCAGGCGTCTTTCCTTCCGACAATATCTTTTAATGAAATTTCGATGTCCCACCTACACCGGTAGAGATGACCAGCATTAAAATCAGCTATATTAGCAAATTTGTAAAGTGATACGTAGTATAAACCTGATATTTACAACTTCTCTGTGCTGTTACGGGGTTACCTTAAGAGATTTCGCTTGTGGCGAAGCATTAGGTCACTTTAAAAGAGTTCGAAAGTGAGGAAGCATCCTTTGACAGAGATAGACCATGCTCTTAGCATTCCATCATGAGCCAAAAATGAGTTTTAATATTCTAGTCCTGTAATGTAGGACTTGGCAGATATTAAGCTAATGATAACAGACTTCTTTTTACCTACTGATAGAATACTTAGAGGAAATATAGCCCATGCCATAGTGTTATACAGAATTTCCTCAACAAGCAACGATACTTTAGCTATGCAAAAACGCATGTATGTCCCAGTTTCTTCTGTCTTCGAAAATAACTAGTATAAAAGGAGAAATCTACATTTTGTGTGAGAAATTCGAGGTGCATGGTCGCCAACAACCCTGTCTCGGATTGAGTAAAGTTGATATTTTAAACTGAGGAGAGTCTATATCGGGATGGGATTACAGTTAGAACTAAATGCCCAAGCTGTGAGTGATTGTTTCGCAATGTCTGTGGCCAGTAGCACTAGTGGGTACAAAGCTTTGGTCGACTGGAAGTCGCTGATTAGCTTAGCCTCGCGTGACAAGCAGGTACAAAGAACGTTTAGACTGTTGGTTCTTGCCCACGGCCATGGGGACAAGTCTCAGCGGACTCTCGGATGACTGAATAGCGAATTGACAAGTATTCCAGGTCAACGGTGGCAGAAGTGTACATGTGCGTTGCATGAGAAGATTCAATGTGACAGGTGTACGATTATGCCCCCCATGTAAACTGATTGGTTGACTGTTTGGTGACAGTCTGGCTGACCTCTGAGCATTCGTTAGGACTGGAGTGTTGATGCTGGGGGATGGGTGTGCACCTGCCAGCATGGCCAATGCATGTGCGAATATCTCCTTACCAGCACACACACAACAACATGATGCCCCAGCCAGTGGTGTGACTGCTGCTCCCGACAGCCAATGGGAGGTGCACTCTTAGTGATCATGACTGTGTGTGATCAGAGAGATTTTTTCACGAGATATGTTCAGTGAAAATGTTGTAGAGGAGAGTGCTTGTGTTGTCAAACATCAGTGCATGCAAGACCATGGATATATTTAGCACTATCATCTATTTGTGGTGGATATTTAGTTACTTGATTTGCAAAATTTTTGAGTGTGAATCCCAGACATTGAAAATATGTTTTATTATGAAGAAGTATCATGCAAGGTGGTGGTGTGTGTTTTCAGTGATCTATTTGACTTCTGTAAATTGTTAAATTATTACGTTGATAGGATAGCACAAAAGGATTATTCCCCTCTATTTTTGATATCTAAATTGTGTCAGCTCTCCCTTTGTCACCAACATTAGCCAGTAGGAGCACAGTATTCTGTGGAGAGATAAAAACTTCCATCTGTGTGTTTGGAGACATTGGTTCACATACAAACTCGAAGTATCCACTTGAGAGGAACAGGGACAGGAAGCAAGTACTGTCTCTCACTGGCTGATTAAATAACGAATATGCATCAATATATTATTGACACTGGTTTGAATTTCGTGGCCTGCCCTCTACCACAGGTTGAGTTCATTTCCCACAGAATTTTTCTGGGAGGGAGGGGATGTGGGATGGGGGCAGGAGGATATGGGAACCCTCTGGTGGTGGTATTTTGCACTAAATCAGTCGATCCCTGCATGTCAAGGTGAGCATAGAAATAGTTTCTAATTTTTAAAATATGCAATATAATGGTCCAACTACATGTCTGTGAGTTGGTGGCAAACAAGAAAATTCCTCCTGCAAATAGTTTAAATAAAGAGTGTGCCCACAAATTCCTTAAATGAACATCAGTCTTATGAACACACAAAGACATTCCAACGATCCTTGGTATTAAGTGTAAAATCCATTTCTCAAATTGTGGAAGTAAATAAGTAAACAGTGTGAAGTTGCTTCTAACTGTTTAAGTAAATAATAAGCAGGGGGAAATTGTTTAAATAAATATGATACTGATCTTCGCAGTCCAGCAGCTCAACACAGACTAAGTGTGTTTCCTGCCATTTTTTTCTGAGTCGAAGGAGGTGATTGGGGAAGGTGGGGAAACGATGGGAGAGGAGTCAGGATTTCCTAGAGGGCTGGGGAAGGGACCCACATGCCATCTGGGGAAGACCTATGATATCATCAGAGGTGGGGGAATTAATTAATGAATTTGAAAGACCTGGGAAATTAATTAATTAATTTGATATCAATTTGATATGAAAATTGTGTTCGTACTGGTTTTGCCCTGCTACTGTCCACAGCTGTCATGGTGCATAAGATTACTACCACAGGTCTTATGGAAGCCCAGATGAATACCCCATCTTGGTGCAGTGCATGTCCTAAGCCCTAATTCCCTTTGATGACAGTGTATCCAGACTTGACCATCGACATTTTGTAACAACAGATATAGGGATCATCTGCTGTGGATCCTCTTGTTCAACGATATTTGCTCGGCAGTGAGCTCTGAATCACTTGTGCTTGCACCAGCACTGTACTGTGCTATCAAATCTGTCACAGATCGCTCACATCGTTCATTAAAGAATGAGCAGCCTCAGACATTTACTTTCTACGATGAGGTGCGAACACTCAATACATTGTCTGCTCACGGTTTCACTGTTCAACTACTTCCCATAGACTCTCAGGACAGTAGCATCTAAACATCTAAGCAGCTTCACCATTCCTGAAATACCCTTTCCCAGGAGCCAGGCTATAGCAATATGCCCTTTATCAAACTCCCTTACATTAGAGAAAATTCTTTATAGTCACTAGGAAGATACAGGGCGTTAGGGATACAGGTGCAGATACTGTGATAACTGGCATCTTAATACTTACCCACTTAAGTTCCTTAGCTTTTTTTCTCTGCATCTATGAGTCCTCCCGCAAACGTATTGCATAATTTATTACCTGACATTTTCTACACTGTCATAACTGTGCCACGAAGTGAACTATACCTGTCGGTGCAGACTAACCATTTTCCGTCCTCGCATCCACAGTTCAATAGCTGTCCTGCTGCCAAACGGAAAATAAATATTAATGGCTTGCTTGTGTCTGTACTTGGAGGTATTAACCAACCTAAAAACATGGTAGTCTTAATAGCCATAATTATTAGTCTATAAATGAAGTAAACATTAATGTAATGTTGTTCAGTAAACTGTCGTCAGTCCTCAATAGCCTTGACACTCTGTATGATTTCCTTATCACGTCATACACTTGCAACGCCACCAGGCAGTATTCGGTCAAGTGGTGTAAATAGTAACGGACCTACAAAGCTCCCTTGGGCTATTCCCGAAATTACCATCACATTTGTCGAATTTTTCTCGTTAAGTACAAGGGGTTCTACAAGAAAGTTCAGAATTCAATCACAAATTTGGTCTCGTATTTTGCTCACTTGATGACAGTGCTAAACTGTATTGCATACCTTCTACAGTTAAAGCAAGACATAAATTTGAAAACCTTTGTCTGCGGCGCTCTGGATCTCATGAACCAGCAGAGAGAGACAAGTTTCCCAATATATCTGTTTACTCAGTCTCGCGCTAACATTTCGCTTAGCGTTCCTAGCTGTTTACCTGGGGAACAGCTTTTAGCACACAGCCTTGCAGTGTTGGTAACAGCAAACTTCGCATTAAATCTTTCACTGACTGACAGGCAGAATCATCATTCCCATAACCACTTGTACATGGCAACTATCCCTTACATGAAGCCCTGGGCAAAGCTAGTCGCTTTGCATCCTATCTCTTCGACGTCTTCATATTGGCCCTCATTTCGAGTACTCCCCATTCCCTACAGACCATGAACGTACAGACTTTCACTACCCCGACACACTTTCCAGCTTCCATTACTTGAACAACATACCGCAGAGAGCTGGACACACCCATCACAGCACAATGAAATAAAACAGGTATTACACAAAAAAACGCAACGCTGTCCTTGATTACGATTGTATTGCTTACAAATACTTGAAAGTATATTCCTGCTGCTTCCTAGAAAATTTTGCAAGACAATCCTCATCACAGGATACTATTCTGAGGTGTGGAAATCTTCCAGAATCGTACATTTTCTGAAATCCCCCTTGCAATACTTCATCCTATCGACTCATCGGCCTCAACTCAGTGTTTAGCAAGATAAATCAGCATTTACCCATTCCTATGAACCAGTGTAGCATCCATCCAGCTTCTCTTCTCATGACCATCTATTGTAAAAAATTAAAATAAAATAAAATAAAAACTACGATCATGCATGACATTCCGGTCTCCTCTTTAAACTCAAGACTCACCCACTTCCAATTGAGTATGTCCACCCAGTTCGTTCCTTTCTATCAAACTGCCCGTCAACCATCCAGTTCTGTTATGCTGCAGGTGTGCCAAAGGCTCCTTCCTTTGTATGCTAACCCCACTTTTTCCTCTCTGAACACCACTTCTGCCATGCTGCCGCAGCATTACCAATTAATCGCGCCGTCTTTGCACTTACACTATGCCCAGTCCCAAGGCGACTTTAACCGTCTTCCCTCTTCCAGACGATGAAATCCACCCCGATAATTACCAATCGTATTAACTATACTCCCTACTCACCTATCTCTTCCCTTCTCTCTTTCCTCACTCCTTCTTTTCTTATTCTAGGTCCTGATCACACATTAAATTCATATCTTTCCGTCTTCCCAGTATCCACTCCAACACCTACCGTCATTACAAATGTACCACCCAATGTTTTCTGTTTTATACCTACACATTTCAACCTACTTAGTACGTAGCGTTTCCTCTCTCCAAAAACATTTGTCCCTCAATGTAGATCTTTAACCTTTCCACTCAGAATGCAGTGCTCTTGTTTATTGGATGTCACCATCGTTTTTGAACCTGTTTTGAATATCTATTTCTTCACCTTTTCGTCTCTTTTATTTTAGTTTTCAGGTAACCAAACAACATTAACAGCGTGAATTTTATGTAAATAGTATCAAACAAAGATCTTCTCAAAGATTTTAAAAAGGTTTGCAAATTTGCACCTATTATTCTTGTTTGTATAGTTAAAGATTTTAGCTGAATAGCTGTATGTTGTACCACTAGCAGCCCACCAGCGGACTAGGGAGAGAAAAAAAAAAACACTTCTATAGTATTTAGCCATGGTACTAGTAATGGTATTTAGCCATAGCTAAATTTCTTTACATTAAGATTTTAGTAATCATGGTTCATTTTAAGATCTGTTTCATTATTGTGTTCAACTATTAACCGATTTTTAGTGTACTGACTTCATGTTGCTTCCATTTAGTAGGATCTTGAAACTGGTGTAAGACCGAAATCGTGTAATAATATAAGGAATAAACAAAAACTGACAGGTAAAGGTGGTATTGAATCATTCACACAAGTATGACAGTACAGGGAATAATTCTGATTCGGTGGCATTGTACCAACCAATAACGTTACTATAATGTTCATATAAAGTGTTGGAAAGAATGGATAAATTCCGATTAGAGGGTTAATTCGCACACCATATCCTATTCTGTAGTAATCAGACGGGTTTTCGCAATGGAAAAGATACTGAAGCATCTAGTTTGTGACATACGGCTCTGTTTCAGCCTATAGATTTGATCTAAGCAACGCCTACGATACCATAGATTCTCAGTGCAAGCCACAAAACGAAAGAAACAATGCGTACCCCACAAATTTACCGAAGACGTTATCTTTCCTCACAGAGCGGCTGCTACTACTCGTACGATAGGACCACAATAGGATCTCTTTTGACGTCTCTTCTGTTTAATATCTACATCATTTACCTACACAAGATATTGCCTGAGAATGTGAAAGTTTTACAATATGCAGACTACATTTGTATTCACGTGGAAAGTACGTCCTTAGAAGACTGTAAGTCACAACTGACAACCAGAATGTTTGCACTCCAACAGCAAATCGCGAAAAACGGACTGGGGACATGCACATCTAAATCAAATTCTGTAATGTTTTTGAGGCAGAGAGAGAATCTGCCAGCGGTGTTAGCAACAGTCCTGTATCAATTCCCGTCGAAGGCTGTGGTCAAATCTCAAATCCCTGTGATTCTTCATCGACCATAAGGTAACGCGGAAGACGCAGACAAAATACGCAGCTAACAAATGCGAGGTGGCCGTCAAATAAACAGCAATGTGACATGATCTGCGTGGGGCTTCTACGTCAGATCAGCACTATAGCTTACCATACGATGACACGACCAGTTCTTGATTATAGGAGCTGTTGTTACATATCTGCAGCTGACAGTTACATCGACAGCCACAATACATGCCAATACAAAGCGATGACACCTTGTTTGGTAGCAATGAGTTCCACCGCCACTAATGCACTCCTGGTTGAAGCACATGAACGTCCTATCTACACCTGCAGCACATCTACACCGATACTGCACGATCCACCTTACGGCGAGTCGCAGAGGGTACCGCGTATCACCACTAGTCATTTGCTTTCCTGTTCCACTCGCAAACAGAACGAGGGAAAAGCTACTGTTTACATTCCTCTGTGTTAACTTTAATTTATTGTATCTTATCTTGGTGATCCTTACGCGCAACGTATGTTGGAGGCAACAAAATCGTTCTGCAGTTAGCTTAAAATGCCGCTTCTCTAACTTTTCTCAGTAGTGTTCCTCGAAGAGAACGTCGCCTGCCCTCCGGGGATTCCCATATGAGTTCCGAAAATCTCCGTAACACTCGCGTGTTGTTCGAACTAAACAGCAACAAATCTAGCAGCACGCCTCTGAATTGCTTTCATGTCTAACTTTAATTCGGCCTGGTACGGATGCCAAATACTCGAGCAGTGTTCAAGAATAGGTCGTACCAGCGTCCTATATACGGTCTCCTTTACAGGTGAACTACACTTTCCTAGAGTTCTCCAACAAACCGAATTCGACCAGTCGACTTTCCTACCACATTCCTCGCATGCTCGTTCCATTTCATGTCGCTTTGCAACGTTACACCCAGATATCTGTACGACTTGACTGTGTCAAGGACGATACTACTAATGCTGCATCCGAATATTACGGATTTGTTTCTCCTATTCATCCATCTACGCCAGCAATATCTCTTCTCAAAAATAATCGATATGAATCCAACAACCTGAAATTGATTGCCTCAAACCTAACCAAATAGTGTTTAATTGGGGGCTTCTGGATTATTAGATCTCTTCCTCCCCTAACTCAAGCTATTTAGATACTAATATTATTTTCAAATGGTTCAAATGGCTCTGAGCACTATGGGACTTACCATCCGAGGTCATCAGCCCCCTAGACTTAGAACTACTTAAACCTAACGAACCTAAGGACATCACACACATCAACGCCCGAGGCAGGATTCGAACCTGTGACCGTAGCGGTCGCGCGGTTCCGGACTGAAGCGCCTAGAACCGTTCGGTCACAGCGGCCGGCAATATGATTTTAGGGAAAATCATTAGAGCACCTATGCTAAATAGTTTTAGAGTCCCATGCCCACTGAACTTGTCTGCGATGAATGGCATTACCTTTGGGCATTAGGCTAGCATTTACACTAAAACTTCGGCGCAATTTTTAAGTCAGTATCCAGAGGCAATAAATCTCTATAATGACGGCTCCAAAACGAATAACTCTGTCAAAAGTGCGTACTGCTCACCACATCTGCAGACGTTTAGGTTAGGCATACACCTGGACTGTAATCCCAAGCGCGGATTACCAACATGTCGTACACACATGCATGGTAGGAGACTGGTAACTGGAATGGGAGGAAACAAAAAGACACAAAGGCAAGAAGTTCTCAACTGCACACCCATCGGTCCCCTGTATCAAGAAACCTCACAGAAATACACTATGTGATCAAAAGTACCCGTACAGCCCCAAAAACATACGTTTTTCATATTAGGTGCATTGTGCTGCCACCTACTGCCAGGTACTCCATATCAGCGACCTCAGTAGTCATTAGACATCGTTAGAGAGCAGAATGGGGCGCTCAGCGGAACTCACGGACTTCGCATTCGGTCATGTGATTGGATGTCACTTGTCATACGTCTGTACGCGAGATTTCCACACTCTTAAACATCCCTAGATCCACTGTTTCCGACGTGATAGTGAAGTGAAAACGTGAAGGGACACGTACAACACAAAATCATATTTGGCTACCTCGTCTGCTGATTGACAGAAACCGCCGAGAGTTGAAGAGGATGGTAATATGTAATAGGAAGACATCTATCCAGACCATCACACAGGAATTCCAAACTGCGTAAGCACCCACTGCAGGCACTATAATAGTTAGGCTGGAGGTGAGGAAACCTAGATTTCATGGTAGAGCGGCTGCTCATAACCATCTCATCACTCCGGTAAATGCCAAACGACGTCTCGCTTGGTGTAAGGAGCGTAAAAATTGGACGATTGAACAATGGAAAAACATTGTGTAGAGTGACGAACCACGGTACACATTGTGGCGATCCGATGGCAGGGTGTGGGTATGGCGAATGCTCGGTGAACGTAATCTGCCAGCAAATGGCTCAAATGGTTCTGAGCACTATGGGACTTAACATCTATGGTCATCAGTCCCCTAGAACTTAGAACTACTTAAACCTAACTAACCTAAGGACAGCACACAACACCCAGTCATCACGAGGCAGAGAAAATCCCTGACCCCGCCGGGAATCGAACCCGGGAACATCTGCCAGCATGTGTAGTGCCAACAGTAAAATTCGGAGGCGGTGGTGTTATGGTGTGGTCGTGTTTTTCTTCGAGGGGGCTTGCACCCCTTGTTGTTTTGCGTGGCACTATCGTAACACAGGCCTAGATTGATGTTTTAAGCACCTTTTTGCTTCTCAGTGTAGAAGAGCAATTCGGGTATGGCGATTGTATCTTTCAAATTGATCGATCACCTGTTCATAATGCACAGCCTGTAATGACTGCTCTGCACAGAGTCCTGACCTGAATCCTATGGAACACCTTTGGTATGTTTTGGAACGCCGACTTCGTGTCAGGCCTCACCGACCGACATCGATATCTCTCGTCAGTGCAGCACTCCGTGAAGAATGGGCTGCCATTCCCCAAGAAATCTTCCAGCACTTGTTTGAAGGTATGCCTGCGAAAGTGGAAGCTGTCATCAAGCCTAAGGGTAGGCCAAAGCCATACTGAATTCCAGTATTACCGATGGAGGGCGCCACGAACTTGTAAGTCATTTTTTGCCAGGTGTCCGGATACTTTTGATCACATAGTGTGCAATGGTCCGCAGCTCGTGGTCTCGCGGTAGTGTTCTCGCTTCCCGAGCACAGGGTCCCAGGTTCGATTCCCGGTGGGGGCCATGCATTTTCACCTGCCTCTAGATGATAGGGTGTTATGTCGTCTTCATCATCATCATTCATCCCCATTACGGTCGGGGGAAGGCAATGGCAAACCACCTTCACCAGGACCTTGCTTAGTACGGCGGAGCGGTTATCCAGCATCGTTCCCCTACGCTCTGTCAAGAAGTACGGGACTTCATCATCATCATCATCAGTGTACAATGCCTTTGTACCTCGCCTCTCTAGTAGCCGGACTCAAATTTAACCGTAGACGTTTCCGTAAACATCTTCATAGGCTGCACATCGAAGATGCAGCTTTCTGCTTTTGGGGAGGAGAAGAGGACACAGATCACCATACGCTGAGTGTCCCGCACTACATGAAAGTACTAAAATCCTTTTACAAGGCGTTCTGAAGCTTGGTCATTATAGATTAAAAACGGAGCGAGTACGAGCTAATGTTGTGGGGTCAATACAAATGAGGATGCCGTTGTTACATCAGGTGCTATGAATCCTTCCTTGACGTTGTGGTTCTGCGAGTATGACGAGTCAGACAACCATGGAACTGCGTCCCCTTCGTATTCGTCGACTCGCTCTCTGTTACTGAAGAGTGCAGGAGTGTGAGGCTAGTCGTGACTAAGTACGCAAATTGAGTATACAATCTTGCTGTTGTAAAGTAGCACTGACAAAGCAAAATGACCGATTGACCGGAAAAGGTGGCCTTTAACGAAACTGAGTTTTGTGACTCTGTGGAGTGTGTAAGACGAAACTTAAGGGGAGCCGGAGGTGCCTATGCTGCCCATGTTAAAATCACTAAGTTTGAGGAACATTTATGAATAAACTACCAAATAGAAAAATTTGAATTTTTTTTACAAATAGAGTGGTTTAGTATTGCAGTTATGACAGAGGGATTTTGGAGTATTTTTTCTAGTTTCCTTCCAATTATTTTTTTTATTAATGACCCAAATTTTTTTACAAATAATTGCTTTATAATTAAACTGAAATGAAACTACTGAACATATTGCCAAATGGCTGTGTTACAATGTAAGTTTGACCACTAGGAGTGCTGTATAAAAATTTCATCTCTCTAGCTTGAGTGGATTTTGAGAAAATGTTCTTTATATTCGAAAAATTCTAATTTACGGGAAATGGCTATCAAAGTTTCTCAATACATTCCTGCACTGTAGGATGGATTATGAGGGTCTTCTTCTTCATCCTCCAAAAGCTTCCTCTTCTGTCTTCTTTCCTGGCCTGTTGTTCCATCATACTCCATATGCCTTTCTCTTCTTTCTGCTCCTCTTATCCTTTCTCTGTCAATTTATCTTAGTGCTCGTACAGTGTTCACCCCAGCTGTAAATCCTAATGCCTTCAGAACTTCACACTTCATACTGTTCCCTCGGTTGTAGGTTGCTATTGCATCAAACGTGGCATCGTAACCAGAACAACGCTTTACACAAGAAGTATAATACTACCAACAACAGGCGCAACACTGAACTAATTCGAAACGGTAAACAGCAAAGAGACGATGTTCCGCGCTCTTAGAGCTTCATTTGTCACAGAAAACAATGTAGCCAACCCTTGCACATTCGCTGTATGCGTAACATAAGGCGCTGATGCGTAACAGGCCGAGAAAATCCCAAACAGTTCGCCAGGAAGTCACGAGAAGGTGTTAGATGCATTCAGCGGCCGCCCATTTCCTCTGCAGGCGTGGGGGAAAATGGTAATAACTCCACTTCTAGGGCGAGCAGAACAAAAATTCGAAGTTTGCTTTAAAGATGAATGTTTCAATTAATTTTCGGTGGCAAAAAGAAATCGTAATTTTTTGGATTTGACCACCTCTGGCTCCCCTTAAGTAGTGCAGTGTATACAACTATAAATGTGTTCTATAAGAGTAGGAGTGATGTCAGGAATAATTTCCATGTTACAGTCTAAGCTTCAGACGAAAATAATACCAACTTCATCCAGTACGAACAAAGTGGCTGGATAGTTATTTATTCCACCTCCTCCAAATGAAAACATACGTGCTGTGTCAAACGAAAACTGGGCACAGAGCAATGTCACTGTTATGCCACTGTGGCCAAAAGGCGCTGTATTTCTGTGTTCTTTCGTTCATGGGAACTTGAATTTATGGGCTAACAATGAGTTCTGTAGCTTATCACTTATTTGTTTATGTTTTTGAAGATTTTTGTAAATTTATTTTAAAATTTAATCGGAAGTTATAGAATGAATTTGATCCTCGTGTCGTGCTTTCTTGTGCTCTCGTTGCAGACTCGGTTGTGAGTGGCGGTTGACTGAGGTATTTTACTTCTAACAGGATGGAATAACTTTCCATACAGCCAACAAAACCTAGAAGCACATGTCCACAATCTTCACTTCTGACAGAGTTATTAGCAGCGGTCACTCTGGTCGCGACCCTAGCTTGCCACCCAGTTCACCTGAAATGTCAGTGTGCGATTACTTTGTGTGATGAGCCTCAAGTCTAAGGTGTATTGCAACAACTCTTATAGTCTTCACAAACTGCAGCAGAATATTTTGGATGAGACTACAGAAATTCCAGCAGTCCTGCTTCAATCTGACTTCAGCAACTTTCTGACTAGGGCCCAAAAGTGTCAAGAGATGAGTGGTTGTCACTTTCAACATCTGCTACAGTCAAGTTAGTATCATATGTCCTTTCCTCTGCTGTGTTTCTTTGTACCCTGGAACTCTGTTCTCCAGGCCACTTCTGTTTTCACTACCCTATAGATAAGCAGTGAATACATCTCTCCCAATAAGAGACCATTTTGTTGATACCGTCATTGTAGAATGATTGTCTTTGTTGAAGGAGACACAACCTCACCTCTGTTTGTACAGTTTCATCACTACAAAAGTGCAGTGCTCGAATGTGTTCCTTAAGTTCCGGAAACAGATGAAAATCAGATGGTGCCAAGTCGGAGGATGGTCGATGACAGTGAACCCAAGGAGTCGGAGTGTTGAAGATGTCGCAGTGCTCGTGGCTTTGTCATGCTGAAGGAGAATGTGCATGATGTATGGACGGACTCTTCGACTTCTAAACTCGATTACAGGACTCCGTTTCTCTCGCACCGTCATAGTAACGTTATACACCGCCTTGTTACACGCTACAATTCGGAGCCCTATGGCGGCAGAGAACTGTGTGTGTGTGTGTGTGTGTGTGTGTGTAAACAGAGCAATATTCACTGCTAATCATTCATTTAATGTACTGGTAAATAATAATCGTCATATCCAACGGTTGCGTTTGTAAGGACAATGCTGCGAATCCGTGGTTATATACGCGATCTAGTTTAGTCGCTCGCCGTTCTATTGGGGACGAGTCCACTTGTACCCAACAACTGACTCAAGCGACGAGCTTTCGGTTAAATGGACAAAGACGAGATTGGTGAGTCGAGCCTGTGAGCTCACGGAGACGGTGAATTCGGAGATGACGCCATAGGACTCGTTGGCGAATTTAAAATCTTAGGAAATTCTGAATGCTGCTACACAACAGCTATACACTTTACCAGGAACGCATGAAAATTTGTGCAGGACTCGGTCTCCACCCGGATTTCCAACTTGTGGCGAGCGGTGGCCTTAAAAACTTTGGCTATCCGAGCACGCTGCCAGGACCGACCCAAGCTCTATACGCTCCAGGGTCTACCCCCCTTAGTGTTCGCACAATTTGTGATTCCTACACAGGGAAAGATTTATTTAGTTTTCTGTGAGGTTGCCTTCGCTTTGGGATGAAATACTGGGACATTAGTGCAGTGTCTGTATTTTACAATGTCTGTAGAATTCGATACTATGTTCCTTTGGACGTGCATTCATGCAGGATCATAGATTCACTGTTGCCTCAGTTATCCAAGTCCAAAACCAATTGTCATTGACAGTGGACTGTACAAAAAATGGAAATGAGCGAATGGCGTCAGAGGCCGGGAGTTCCCAGTCGGGAAGTTCGGCCGGCAAATGCAAGTCTTACTGAGTGCGACGCCACATTGGGCGGCTTGAGCGTCGACAATGGGGTTGAAATGAAGATGACAGCACAATACCCAGTTTCTGAGGGGAGAAAATCTTCCTCTCCAGCCGGGAATCGAACCCGGGCCCCCGTGCGTGGCATTCCAACGCGCTGACCATTCAGCTAATGGGGTGGACTGCCGTACAAAAATTTTCTCTAACATTCAATTTCTATCAAAACCCATAAATTACACGTAAATATGAGCGGACTGTACGTTGTAAGCTAAAGGCCAATAAATTCAGTTAGAGGAAAGACGGTGACGATGACGATAGGAAATCAACCGCAGACCCTCGAGACGTTCCGGTGACTGCACCGGCCGGCGGTCATTCCGTCCCGTCCCACCCCGCCGCGCCTGTTCGCTTTTTATATATTCCCGGGCCGGCGCGATATTAATAATATGAGAACTGGCAGTGATGGTGCATCTCCTATCGTATCCCCGCGCGCGTTTTGATTCAATTTCGCGCGGGATCCGGCCGGCGGGTCCCCGAGGCGATTTGGCGCCAGGTGCTCGGCTATCCTCGCAACTTTTGCTGGGCCCCGGGGACGACTGACCGCCAGAGGAAACAAAAAGACCGCCTTCTCCTCTCCTCTCTCGCTGCCCTCCGTGTTTCTGCAATCGCATATTGATACCGAAATATCGGCCGCCGAATGGATATTGGCAAGGAGAGCAGGGGGCGGGAGATTTTTACAGGAATGCTTGATATTCCCCGAAGAGCTTAATGGCCTGCTCCCGCGGCGAGAAGAATTTCTGCGGGCGCGATATATCAGCAGCCAGGTGAGCCCGCGGCTGCGGCTGCGGCTGCGCTGCGGCGTGCCACGTCACCACATCGCCTCCGCCTCCACCCTCGCCCCCACCCACGCCTCCAACTCGGCCTCTATGAAAACCGGCCGAGCCGACTCCAGCATCGCCTCCACGATTTGCGGTCCATCCATATTGAAGCGGCGAACCGTCCCTGGCGCCTCCTCTGCTGACCTCTGTCGTTCCACCGAAGGCAAACAGGAGGCCGAGGGCTCTCATATGGCGTCAGTAAGTAGCTCCTGCAATGGGAGAAATACACTGCATTCTCCAGCTCCTCAGCGTAAAACATTTCGATTATGTGAATGTCACCTTAAAGGACCAAACAGATTGCGAGACAGATAAGATCGATCGCCCTATACGTGCTCACGAGAATTTCGTGGCCACGACATGACGTGAGTTCTCTATAATGCCCCTAAAAAACAATTGTGGCACGGTTCTGGCCTTGTGACACGGATAGTTATCATGCCAGTAGATGGCATCGCTGTCGGATAAGACATCGAACAGGAAAAAATGCGGGTGGTCCGTATTAATTTTAACTCAGTGCACAGCTGTTATTTATTTAATGCTTGTTTAGCCTGACCAGATGAAAGTGTTAAGGACCTGTCTTACATACGACGAATAATAACACATACAAAAAGATTTACATAAGCATCACAATAATAATAATTTGTATCCGTACTAATATTCTAAATGCCAAAGTAGCTCTGTCTGTTACGCTTTTGCCCGGCGGTGTGGACGAGCGGTTCTAGGCGCTTCAGTCTGGAACCGCGCGACCGCTACGGTCGCAGGTTCGAATCCTGCCTCGGGCATGAATGTGTGTGATGTCTTTAGGTTAGTTGGGTTTAAGTAGTTCTAAGTTCTAGGGGACTGAGGACCTTAGAAGCTAAGTCCCATAGTGCTCAGAGCCATTTGAACCATTTTTTGTTACGCTTTCACGACGAAACGTGTGAACCGATTTTGATGAAATCTGGTATCGAGATAGATTGAACGCCGAGGGAGAACATAGGCTACTTTAGGAAGTGTGTATTACAATATATTTATTGATTTGAAGAATACGAGAAACAGCGAACAATAATTACTCTTCGAAAAAATTGTTCTGTCTTCGACTTTCTTACTTTATCATATTTGTGAAAATACTTTTATTGTTTTATATGTTCTATACAATACGATTAAATGTAATCAATACAATGCTTCCACAATCTTCTACGCGTTTAATCCATACTTCCATACTAATACCAGTGACAAACCCATTGCATTTTAACCGCTAGCCGTTACGGGTCTCCTATAGCTTCTAAGACGGGCCAGGATGTACGGTAATAGATAGTGGTTGGCAAACAAAACCGATACCCAGGCCAGAAAAATAATATGGTAATCTCGCTATAGGATCAATTCTTACGCTACGTGATAACATCAGGATCGCCAAGTTCAACGGAATTCAAGTTTAAACTGGCAGCTTTACACCATCAATTGCAGAACAAACGAAATCATCAAATTATTTTTGGAAACTACACAAGAGTATAGTATCCCTGCATTTGAAATATTAAGACCAGTGTATAGCTTGTTGAATACTCTCCTTTTACTTTGTAATTACGATTAACGTTTTTACTCATTATGTTAATTGTATTTCAAATGCATCTTATATGCAACTTATATGCATCAAATATGCTACAATGAAAGAAAAGAAATTTATTTTATTTACTTCTCTAATTTTTCTCGCGAAGACACAAGAACTTTTCAGTTTCTATAGAGAAGAAGCGGTTGGCTTTAGACAAAATATCGGATTTCTTTGCGTTTACAAAGAAGCATACACTTCATTTTTAGAAGCAAGAGAGATATGAAGGATTCCAGAAGAAGGAAAAATTCCTTTACATTTTAAGGTTGAAGGAATACACAGCCATCAAAAGGAACTCTACTGCGGAATTATTTTTCTTTTTCAATTCCGCAAAATGGAAAATTTTCCTTATCATTGAATTCACAATTAAGAAGAAATTTAGTTTAAATAAGTCACGAATGGTAAAGAAGTTGCCGCATCAAACTAAATATTTACGTTAGTTAATATGTTCCGTTTTCCAGTAGAATTATTGCGTTTTAACAAACAAGATGTAATTTTAAAAATCTTTTATTACAAATGAGTTGTAAACTATCAGTCGTGGGATCCTGTGTTCGATTCCCGGGACCGTCGGATTTTTTCCACGCGGCTGGATATGTGTGTTGCTTTCATCGTCATTTTACCAGAATCGATGCGCAAATCACTGAAGTGGCGTCAAATAATAACATTCGGACCGAGCTTCCGAATATCCTGACAGGGGTTTCCCGACCAATAAAGCCATAAACACATTTCATTTCATTATACTGATACGCAAGCGCAGCCACGGGTAACAGCTAGAATACAGTGCTTACACAATTCTCAAAGTACTTAATCCATACCAATCCATACTTCCGTACTAATATTGTAATTACTAAAGTAAACGCTATCTGTTAAGCTTTCACGACTAAATCGCTGAACCGATATCCATGAAATTTGGTATGAGGTAGCTTGAAATCTAAGGAGAAAATAGGCTCTTTACAAAGGGTGTAGTGCAAGATGTTTATTGATTTGAAGAATGTTTTGTGAATTAAGAAAAAAACATTTGCTCTTCGAAACAGCTATTTACTCTTTCACTTTTGATCTTTATCATATTTGTGAAAATGGTGAGCCGCGTCGGCTCGTATCGACTGCACTCTGTAGATCGGATCTCCGGTTTGTTCTCCCTCTGATCGCCGGGTAGCCGAGTGGTTCTAGGCGCTTCAGTCCGGAACCGCGCGACTGCTACGGTCGCAGGTTCGAATCCTGCCTCGGGCATGGATGTGTGTGATGTCCTCTTAGGTTGTAAGTAGGCTGTTTAGGTTTTCTTATTGGTAACGCCACGTAGCGCTCTGTATGAAAATCACTGGCTGTGCTGTGTGCAGTCTGTGGCTAGTTTGCATTGTTGTCTGCCATTGTAGTGTTGGGCAGCTGAATGTTAACAGCGCGTAGTGATGCGCAGTTGGAGGTGAGCCGCCAGCAGTGGTGGATGTGGGGAGTGAGATGGCAGAGTTTTGAGAGCGGATGATCTGGACGAGTGTCCATCAGAAAGAGTAAATTTGTAATATTGTATATCAGGGACTGGTATATATATTACGACTTTTGAACACTATTAAGGTAAATACATTGCTTGTTCTCTATCAAAATCTTTCATTTGCTAACTATGCCTATCAGTAGTTAGTGCCTTCAGTAGTTTGATCTTTTATTTAGCTGGCAGTAGTGGCGCTCGTTGTATTGCAGTAGTTCGAGTAACGAAGATTTTTGTGAGGTAAGTGATTTGTGAAAGGCATAGGTTAATGTAAGTCAGGGCCATTCTTTTGTAGGGATTATTGAAAGTCAGATTGCGTTGCGCTAAAAAATATTGTGTGTCAGTTTAAGCACAGTCATGCAAAATTGTTCAAAGGGGACGTTTCAAGGTTAGTTAGGTTTAAGTTGTTCTAAGTCTAGGGGACTGATAACCTCAGATGTTAAGTCTCATAGTGCTCAGAGTCATTTGAACAATTTTTTTAGTTTGGGACATTGAAATTGGTTTAAACATTTTACCAACACTAAATTTGTGCTAAACGTTGTTACATTTGACATTCAAAAATTTTGCTTTAATTTGTCAGGTCTCTCCAAAGACGGTGTTAAACGTTAGGTATGTCATTCAGAAATATTGTTAGCTTGGTATCATTTTGCTAACATTGTGTTTTACTATTGTTAATTTTTTTGAATTGTTTAATAAATCGAATCGCTTGGGAAATAATGGATGTCATAACCTGAGGTCTACCTCTTCCATGTATTCCTGCTTCCCTTGGTCGCTGGAGCTCAAATGGTTTCGTTCATTGATATTGTGTACGTAATATGTTTCGACGTATTCAATGGAATGATTATTGAATTCTCATCGTGCTTCCCATACTTCCATACTAATACCAAAATCATTAAATGCGGAAGTATTCTGTTTCTTACGTTTTCACGACTCTACCGCAGAACCGAATCATATGAAATTTGGTGTAGAGATAGCTTGAACCTGAGGAAGCTCGTAGGCTACCTCAGAAAGTAGTATTATCTTTTCGCGTATTATTAACATTTTTAAGTACGGTATACGAGAGTCGCATGCAGATAACCTGTTGTGATAGTAGCCGACCCTTGGAATTAATAGATTATTACATGACAGTTCAAATCCAATATTATTGTGCTCGCAGTTTATCATGTTGAGTTACTATACCCACCTGACTTAGCTGGAGAGTTTTGTGGACATACAACAATAAAATATAATTCTTGGGCTTACCGTGAGATTTTAAACTATTAGGATAACCCTCGTAAACAAGTCCGATTTAGCGCATACAGTGCTGTAAGAAAGTTCGAGCTGCGAAAGTTACTCGAATCCAACAATCCTCGGAGTAAACTCAGGTCCAACGAAACCTACATGTAGAACACCAGGCGGCCTTAAGAGCTACAGAGACAGTAGAACAATCACAAGTCCGTCGCATTTTAAACGCTGGGCGTCACGCGTCTCTTACAGCTTCCGAGAAGCTTGAAATCTCACAACAACGGCGTCGTTTAAAGACAGTACGAAAAACAGGGAGACTTCGTACCTTTACTTGTAGAACGTGGGAGACTTTTGATGATGCTGAATTTATGATTTATTAATTACTATGTTAATCATAAATCTGTCATCTTAGAGAGATGAACGAAAAATGTAAATACTATAATGCATTGAAAAGAAAGGAAGAAACAGCTGGTATGTGTTGCTCTGGTGGCAAAATCTCACATACAGTACTAGATGAGCCAGAGGAACCCGTAAAAACTCCACTTCTGTAAGTATGCAATGGATCGAGGCATCTTTTAAATATAATTAGAAAATGCATGCTTTCAGATTCGACATAGACTAAAATAGCAGAAGCACTTTCATTGTCCACCTACATACTGACACTGTATGCTTTTTTTTATACGTACGGCTCTATACCACTGTGTACACAAACATTTACAAATTACTAGCTTGCTTACTTGCCATCAGTCATGATAACAAAACAACTGATATGCGAGCGCGGCTGCGGGTAACAGCTGGGTTCTGGCAATAATAATAACAATAATAGTAACACTATTAATGATGATAAAATTATGGAGCCATAAAGAATTATATTGCTTAGTTATTTCATAACAAACTCAATATTTGTATTATTAATAAAAAGTAATAATTGACTGTAATAATAATAATAATAATAATAAAAATAATACTAACTCTAGTAATAACAATAAAATAATGGAGGCACTAAGATCGATACTGATTAGTTTGTAAGGTGTCAGGAAAATCAAACACCTTCCATGAAAACGCTGACATGACAAGCAAATCCAGTAGTATGTCACATAGCTCCGAATAAATCGTGACATTAAATTAAGCAAAGTAATACGAGTAACGAGTGAGCAAATGGAATACCACAGACTAACACAAGAATGCCTACATGCATATCATACCTTCCCACCATGAGACGGATGCAGTTCCGAGGGGAGAAACGAGAACAGAAGCCGAGAGCAGAACCATGTTAAGCTGGAAGGCCCTATGATAAGGGACGGATACCCACGTCGCCAGCTAACCTCTAGGACCACACCCCAGCCGCAAGTTTTAGCGTGAGACTTTTTCGCGTCTTTGTTACGTCAGGACCACCCCCCAGCCCATGTTAAAAGCTAGAGCCCTCCAGAAGAACAGTATAGATCTTACGATAACACTAAAAGGACCACACCAGATGCAAGTTTTAGCGTGAGACCTTTTTGCGTCTCTGTTACGTTGCAAACTTTAAAAACATTGCCCCACCACGAAAAGTATAGCGGTTCTCATTGGACAGACAGAATTTTGTAGGCGAAGCTTAAGGTTAACATTGAGACCCTGATTGGTCAGATGAAAACACAGCCAGATAGTTTTTTTGTACCAACTTCGGTAAATTGTAGTAAGGAGAGAGCTGCTTCCGATACGGCGAGGTGATTGGAGCTGTGCTGCCCACCGCCCCCTGACGAACACCGACAAGGTAATGAACGCACGCGATGCCACATAACAGCGCATAAAGCTTCACTCAGAAGTGCAGAAGTCTCGTCTGTTACACCCCCTTTTTGCGTAATACTAGTGTCGATCGTCAATTAAAGCTCATGGTGTTCACATTTGCCACTTGAAGTAAAAATCTGAAACGCGATGATTTTTCTGTTATATAGTTATTGAGAAGTCACATCAGCCACTGTAATTTACGACAAGTTAGATAAGCAATTAAAGATAATTGAGGGTCACTGTAGACCATTTTGATAGTTTTCTCTCTTGTGAAACTTAATTTAAACCTAGATTATAGACGTAATATGGCATAGGTCATCCTTCGATCCATTGTAGAACTTGGAAAGCCATTCAGGAAATAGTCGTTCACGTTTTTGTTGAACGCAGTTGGTTTTTACCATCCTGTATTAAAACATTTCCCTTTATCAATAGTGCAATTTATAAACAATGTTTTGTGAGTAGAATAAAATTTCCAATGGTAAACTTAACTGCTTTTTCGACGTTATTTTACCAGCTAACTAAAAACAGGAATGCCTTGAACCCCTTCCACTAAATTTAGTTAGTATTAAGATTCTTTTACAGGGAGTGCAGTGGAGCTGACGCTGAAATCATTAAGTATTTGGTTATATTATCGCTAGTCTCACTGAACTCTTCTGAATTCTTCATGTCATGTGTGGTCTGGCGTCTCCTTACCAGCAACAGTTCAAACTGGTCAATTCCCTAAAAAACACGCTCAGAGCGTCGTTGCGCGAAAGTGGTAGGGAGACACGATATAGAACAAACAGACACCACGCAGAATGTTAGAAGTTTAACACTTGTTAAGCCTTGTTTATCATTACAAGAAGTGGAAGAGGTAGCGAAAGAGGAGAAGAGTGGAATGAAAGTGATTATGGCTGCTAGGAAAGAAGACAATTTCAATAGAGAACTCTGTAGGCAGAGGATTTTTATTCCATTATTCTCCACGTTTCTGTTTAGAGCTAGAGGCATTTGCCGTGGCTGTCTCTTTCATTCCGCCACTTGTATTTTGATTACGATTCCTTTTAAAGATGTTTTAAGACAACTTGTATGAGAGTGATGGTGGCGCCTATTAATCACTAGGTTTCGCTCTAACTGATTTGAATATCAGTATCTTCCTTACTGAATACTTGATTCCCTTGAAGTTAACTACCCAGTTAATATGAAAACATCACTGAAGTCAAATATTTGTTTCACTGGACCCCTTGTCAAAAACTTTAATTTTCCATCCAATCTTTGTTTTTCTGTTCAGATGTGCCTGATAATGCAACTTTCGGTTGCGAAACCGGCTGTACTAATAAAGGATTATTCAACAGCTGCTGTGGTTTTGCTTAACAAGAATAAGACCAATGGCATTGCCCACATAATCCTGGGCGATGACATAACGAATAAGGCACATGTTTGCTCTCCACAGCCTGACAGCATATCTTTTATATTAACAGACTGGCCATGAGAGTCACTTAAAAAAATTCTGGTTGCTCTCTGTCTCTCTCTCTCTCTCTCTCTCTCTCTCTCTCTCTCTCATTAAAATATATTTTTTATAATTGCATTTGACGCCTTACTTTGATTATTTTTCTGTTGTGGAGAAGTTGTTGCTTCTTCCGCTACTAAAACGACAACTTCACTCAAAGGACAGATCACCTGCAACGACTGTGTTTTAAAAATAAATCCATAGTAAAGGTTGATCTGGTAGTACTCACACTTCCTGTGGGTAACATGGCAGTGCAGGAGCCACAGCATATCACTAGTGGCACTTAAATTATCTGTCTTCAGTACTTCGAAACTGATATGAAACATGTGCCCCTCATCATGATCAATCACATTAGTATGTCAGACTCTGTGAACTGTTTCTCCTGTCTGAGGGCTCCATATAATCATTCTGCTGGGTTCAGTGACACAGGATAGGAGAAATAAAAGTGGGCCGGACTGCTGGATGTATGTGATTAACCACAGCCCGTGACGCGCATACCACGTGTACGCCCGCCACGTGGTCCACACCGGTTCAGAATGCAGTGCGGGTTGTGTCAGTGTGAGTGGACCAATGCAAAGGAGACGACGGTACTCACAGTGGAGCTGGCCACCCAGGTAACCTGATCTGTCAGTATGCGATTACTTTGTGTGGTGAGCCCTCAAGTCTAATGCGTATCGCAACAACTCTCATAGTCTTCGAGAACTGAGGCAAAACATTTCAGATGAGAATGCAGCAATTCCAGCAATTCAGCTTCGATCCGTCTCCAGCACATTGCTGAACAGGGCCAAAAAGTATCAACAGATCGAATGGTGGTCACTGTCAATGTCTGTTGTAGTCAGGTTAGTACAGTATTTCTTTCCTCTGCTGAGTATTTTGGTACTCTGGAATTCTGTTCTCCGAACGGTTCTAGGCCCTTCAGTCTGGAACCGCGCGACCGCTACGGTTGCAGGTTCGAATCCTGCCTCGGGCATGGATGTGTGTGATGTCCTTAGGTTAGTTAGTTTTAAGTAGTTCTAAGTTCTAGGGGACTGATGGCCTCAGATGTTAAGTCCCACAGCGCTCAGAGCCATTTGAACCATTTTTGAACAAATAAGATGTAATTTTAAAAAAATTTTATTACAAATTTGTTGTAAGCTACAAGTTGTGGGATCCCGTGTTCGATTCCCGGGATCGTTGGATTTTTTTCAATGTTGCTCTTGTCATTTTACCATAATCGATGCGCATTCACCGAATTGTTGTTCTTTCATAAGTATTTTCATACATTGTTTTTCTGCTGTAACTAATCGAAGCAGTGTGTCACTACTTTGTTCACCACGATGTATTTTGTTTTTCCACCATGACTTAAATGTCTCTGTCAGGTGCTAACCTGACATTAATACGTTCCAATGCATTAGGTCCCACAGAAAACTGGACATCACATGTTGGAAACTATGCTGCTCACGTAACACACAAGATGCTTGAAATAAAAGATGGAGACAGTGTTTCTTATTGACAAAAATGTGGAGGAAATTGTCACATATGGAAACTGGAAGCGTTTACGGTATTGTTGAGCGTTTCCAAACAGCTGTCCAAAGGTGATGATCTCTACATTTAATTTCATCTTCCATAAGTGTAGCAGATGTCTCAGTGTTCCGTTTCCCGAAGAGAACTTGAGCATTGATTTTTCATACTGGTGTTGCATATTGCACCCAGGTATATGACGGCTGTTTTGGTTCCTAGGTGGTAGTTATCCTGACCCCCCCCCCCCCCCAATCTTTGGAAACTATGTCTTTCTTTTTATGTTTTCCCGTGCCATCATCAGCTGTCAATCTCGCCGGTGAAGGAATGGAAGGCTTTCATACTTCCAGGCAAACAATTAAGCACCCTCATTCCTCCACATTTTTTGCCATATTCTCATCAGTTTTACGTATTTTCCATCAATTTTCATAATTTTACCATTTTTTCGTATTTTCAGTGTATTTTACTCAATTAAATGAAGTCCAGCCACTACTCTCGACAAGCTGTCACATCATCAAAACGTATTGTCATGTGATCTCATGATGCTATCAGCCAATGACATTGAACCATCGCTATCAATTTCTGTATCACCGATAAACCACCCCCCAGGCTACTTTGAGAGGTTCATACACACACGCCAAAAAAGTTTTTCATCGCCTCAGTTCCGAGAGTTCCGGAACATGTACAACTTCAACTAACCCTCCCTGCAGCACTGTCTCTGATTTAATTTGAAACTGATCGAAAGTAGGGGGGGGGGGGGCACTTTCTTATTTACTTATCGTTTGGTGTACATCGCCGTTCTTATACAGGAGGGTACTATAACCCGCTACATTCGACGTCTCATGAAGGAACAGAACGAGCTGAGTCCCACGTATTCAATACGCTTCGATATTTTGCTTTCGCAATGAGTATAACAAGTGTTCCAAACTCGTACTGACCGGCGATAATGATATAGACCGGTTTTCTCATACCAGTACTGTAACTGCCATTCTGCAGAGACTGTTTGTAGCATTATTACTTATGTCACCTTCCAAATACACACAATCTCTCTAGATGCTTGCTTGCTGAGGAGTTTATCACTCCTTATTGGTGGATTGTAGATACGAGCCTGATACATTTGAGAGTATTGTGGTGATATAACAGACGATTAGGGAGAAGAAGAGGGAGAAGGCGTTCGTATTATGTATGATGGAGCTCCAGATGGAAGGAATTTGAAACATTTTACGCAAATCACTTGTGCTATGCATTCTGTAGAGTTGTAGTGCCTGGATTCCATACCAAGAAGGTGTTGGGAGAGGGAAATGATCTTAGAACATAAACACAAAATCAAAGCACCGTTGTTTGATAGTGAAATTACATGCCATGCTGCATTAATTCCGTGAACAGAACACACTCTCTTCCGCACACACACAACATTTGTCATGCAAATGTAACCACAGGGATTGCAGTACCTCACAAACCCGTGTCACTAACTTATAATCACTGCAGCTATGAAACTGAAGTCTCGATTTATATTTAAAACGTGACAGAGAAATGGAATACTTCACATCATCTAGAGGAGGGTGTTGAAACTGGTTTTGCATCGATGGACATGATTCATCACACATGCACTGTAAGTCCTCTGCTGACTGTGGTTCAAAATGGCCCTGAGCACTATGGAACTTAACTTCTGAGGTCATCAGTCCCCTAGAACTTAAAACTACTGAAAACTAACTAACCTAAGGACATCACACACATCCAAGCCCGAGGCAGGATTCGAACCTGCGACCGTAGCGGTCGCGCGGCTACAGACTGTAGCGCCTAGAACCGCTCGGCCACTCCGGCCGGCTGACTGTGGTATGGAGAGGTTTGCTGTTAACGACTGCTAGAAGATAGCGCTCTAAGTCACACACAGAACATGCAGTTGCATAAGAGTCAAATGCAAGTTATACCACACAACTGATGCACCCCGAGAGAACAACAGAAAAAAATGGTTGAATGGGTGATAAATGACCTGCCGCAACATCTCCCTCTCTCCAGAAAGCATCATCAGTCTGCCATTAAATCATATCCTGTTACAACTCCTCTCAACCGAGCACTCCATCCATTTCCTACCGTCCTTTAACGCAAATCCGTGTCAGTTTAGAGGCAGATGGTTCTCTTTCACAGAAAAGCATCAAATACAGAAGTCAGCTTGCATGTATCCCTATTAACTCAGAAGACATACAGCAGAATGTTGTTAAAAGCCCCGCAGGAAGTGTTCTGTAAGGAATTTGTTAGCCGACACCTCGTGATTGGTAGAGTGTACAGAGAAGCACATTGCAAATACTTTTTATTAGGGTATAAAACACCTAAACAGTCTTTCCCAGTGTCAAACACACCATCTGTTCTGTAGTTGTAAGTTGCAGTCTCCAGCTGGTTATACAACGCTCTTTAGCTAAGGACACTTTATAAAAATCTATAATGTGGGTGCCGACAACTTTGGAGTCGCACGTGAGCTAATGATCCGATATATATAAATTTATTACTCTATATTTGGTGGTCATCCACGGTAAACAATCTGTTCCAGCCGTCTTATCGCTGGCGACGAGAAATGGCTGTTTCCCTGGTTCCCGATGCTTCCATGTCAACTTTTCTCGTATTCCTCTTGCTGCCACATACTCGTCCCACGTACAAGAATTTTTCTGCACTAAGCAGAAGACATGCAAGTACTCCCTATTCTCCTTCAATTTACACGTGTTTTGGTGTATTTTCCCTCAATTTATACGAATTTTCCGTCAATTTTAGTAATTTTATCGATTTTATGTCACTTCTGCCGATGCAGTCAGGACATCATTTTTCGCCACGTATTCTAAAATTGCTTGTAAATGTAGACCAGTTGTCAACACCTAGCGCAAATGCACTATTTTTCTGTATGTGTGGGCGTCCGTATCGTTTTCACTTGGCGGCCCCCCCCCCCCCCCCCCCCAGACCATACTCAGAACCTACAGGCGGTGAATCCATCTTCAGACTCCTGAGTCCTGGACTCATCTTCGAATTCTATCCTGATAAGTAATGTAATACTGTCTTCATGTATTATTTAAAAACAGTTATAAAATGTGTACAGACAACAAGTTAAAGCACTTTAAGAACATTAAACAGTTGAAGAAAACTCTTGAAAAACACTAAATACGACAGAAGGTACACTGACCACTAAAAATGGAACATCCTCCACTAGCACTAAAACTAGAAAAGGACTGTCCCTGGGACGGCAGATTGTCCATGAAAAGAAGGATGGGTATGGTGGGGGATTGGAGAGTGGTCGTGATGAGGACTGAGGGCTGGTGAGAGTTGGTGATGAGACAGGGGTGGCTGCGGAGGACAAGAAGCTAGGGGTAACTGGTACCTGGATCTACAGATTGGAGAGGAAAAGGGGGTGGGGTGGCTACATGGAAGGCGAAAAGAAGAGGTGTGGTAGGGCATGAGGAGGAGGACGAGGAGCAGGAGGAGGAGGAGGAGGAGGAGGAAGCCATTTGGAGGGGGGGGGGGGATGAATAAGGCAGGGTGAATTCAGATTTGGCAGGATGAGTACATGTCGGGGTGGAGTTTGTGGTCTGTTCCGCTGCAGCTGATAGCAGTGGTCCCCCTTCAGTGTACGTATAATATTTCGCAGCTGCGGATTCTGTGCGGTGCCTGTTCTTTCGGAAATGTCGGACAGAACAGAAATCACACATTCATATAAATACATAACCGGTCCAGTCACACTAATGTGACCACCGCCTATGTTCGATGTCATTGTGCAATAACCGCTCAAAGACGGCAGATGGCAGCACTAGCAATGGAGGGTATATAAAGCGTGTCGGGTGGAGGGAGAGGGAAGGGGGGGACGTGGAAGGAAAATAGGAGTAACCCATTGAATTACAGACCCATATCACCGACCTCAATTTGCAGTAGGATTTTGGAGCATATACTGTACTCGAACATTATGAATCACCTTGAAGAAAATTACTTATTGATACATAAGCAACACTGTTTCAGAAAATATCGTTCTTCTGCAGCACAGTTAGCTCTTTATTCCCATGAAGTAATGAGTGCTATCGACAAAGAATCTCAGATCGATTCCATATTCCTAGATTTCCAGAAGGCTTTTGATACCGTTCCTCACAAGCGACTATTAATCAAATTGCGTGCATATGGAGCATCGTCTCAGTTGGGTGATTGGATTCGTGATTTCCTCTCAGAGATGGTTCAAATGGCTCTTAGCACTATGGGACTTAACATCTGAAGTCATCAGTCCCCTAGAACTTAGAGCTACTTAAACCTAACTAACCTAAGGACATCACACACATCCATGCCCGAGGCAGGATTCGAACCTGCGACCGTAGCGGTCACGCGGTTCCAGACTGAAGCGCCTAGAACCGCTCGGTCACAGTGGCCGGCCCTCTCAGAGAGGTCACAGTTAGTAGTGATAGACGGTAAATCATCGAGTATAACAGAATTGATATCTGGCGTTCCGAAAGGTAGGTCATAGGCCCTCTGCTGTTCCTGATTTGTATACGTGATTTAGGTGATAATCTGAGCATCCCCCTTAGATTGTTTGCAGATGATGCTGTAATTTACCGTCTACTAAAATCATCAGGCGATCAAACTTCAATTACAAAATGATTAGAAAAAATTTCTGTATGGTACGAGAAGTGGTAATTGGCACTAAACAAAGAAAAGTGCGAAGTCATTCACATGGGTACTGAAAGAAATCCCACAGATTTTGGGTATACGATAAATCACACACATCTAAGGGATGTGAATTCGACTAAATACCTAGGAATTACAATTACGAGCAACTTAAACTGGGAAGACCACATAGATAATATTGTGGGGAAGGCGAAACAAAGACTGTGCTTTGTTGGTAGAACACTTAGAAATGTGACAAACCCACTAAAGAGACAGCCTACATTACCCGTGTCCGTCCTCCGTTGGAATATTGCTGCGCTGTGTGGGATCCTTACCAGGTAGGATTGACGGAGGACATCGAAAGGGTGCAAAGAGGGGCAGTCCGTTTCGTGTTACTGCGCAATAAGGGTGAGAGTGTCACTGATATGATACGCGAACTGGGGTGGCAGTCACTGAAATAAAGGCGGTTTTCTTTCAAAAAATGTTCAAATGTGTGTGAAATCTTATGGGACTTAACTGCTAAGGTCATCAGTCCCTAAGCTTACACACTACTTAACCTAAATTATCCTAAGGACAAATACACACACTCATGCCCGAGGGAGGACTCGAACCTCCGCCAGGACCAGCCGCACGGTCCGTCACTGCAGCGCCCTAGACCGCTCGACAAATCCCGCGCGGTGGTTTTCTTCGCGACGAGATCAAATTACGAAATTTCAATCACCAACTTTCTCTTCCGAATGCGAAAATATTTTGTTGACAACCACCTACGTAGGGAGAAATGATCATCACAATAAAATAAGACAAATCAGAACGGAAAGATTTAGGTGTTCCTTTTCCCACGCGCCATTCGAAAGTGAAATGGAAGAGAAGTAGTATGAAAATGGTTCGATGAACCCTCTGCCAGGCAGTTAAGTGGGAATTGCAGAGTAACCATGTAGATGTAGAAGCAGTGCTGTTATTATCGTAATCTGGAAGCAGAGCGATTTAACTGACGTCCAAAAGGTCATGATCATTTGCTTTAGGGCCAATGATGGAAGCAGTTATGTGAACTGTCCGCTTGCCGCCATGGTTGAAGTGTATCGTCCATGGTAAAATGACGCTACCCAAAACCAGTGCCGAGGGCCATAGATGACAGGTGTGAAAGACGGCTGCAGAGATGTGTACGGACGAACAGATGTGCAACTGCTGAGCAACTGACTGCCTAGCTGAACCAGGCTACCAACAGTGGCTCCTCGACGAACGTTCAACAGGCCTCTGCAGTAGGCGCCTGGTTCATGCGCCCAGGCTGGCTATTGTTCACCGGCGACGAAGGCTGGAATTTTCACGCCAATACCGCAACTGGACGTATAGCGAGTGGCAACACGTAGCCTTTTCAGATGAATGACATCTTATGCTCCATCGGACAGATGGCTGTTGGCGTGTACTGCGTGAACAGCTAGTGACGAACAGCCTGCACCAATCGAGGAAGGTTTGTGGCCTAGAGGATGTTTGTCGTGGCATTCCGTGGTTTATCTCGTCATTCTGGAAGGCACGATGGACCTCACACTGGACTCGCGTTCGGAAGGACGACGGTTCAAACCCGTGTCCGGCCATCCTGATTTAGGTTTTCCGTGATTTCTCTAAATCGCTCCAGGCAAATGCTGGGATGGTTCCTTTGAAAGGGCACGGCCGAGTTCCTTTCCTAATCCGATGAGACCGATGACCTCGCTGTTTGGTCTCTTCTTCCAAACAACCCAACCCAACCCAACCCACGATGGAACTACGCAAGTACGCATCTATCCTTGTGGCCTATGCCGACACCTACCAACAGTTTGTTTTTCCTTGTCACGATGACGTCTACAAGCAGGACGATGCAACGTGTCGCACATCTCGCAGTGTAGTGAGTAATTCGAAGAGCACCGAGATGTATTTGCCATATTCCCCTAGCCAATAAACTCCGCGGATTTAAACGCAGTGCAGAATCTGTGGGACCACCTCTGTCCGTCTCTTCACACCACGAACCCTCAACCGAGAAACCTACCGCAACTCGCCGTGGCACCGGAGTCGGCATGATTTCACATTACTGTTGGTGCTTCCCAGAACCTTAATGAATCTCTACCTGCATTGCTCACAGATGGTTATTCAGGCTTCCGACAGGTGGTCGCATTAATGAGCCTGGACAGTGTAACTTATGCGTAAATGGTACACCTCCTTAATATCTTGAGTTATACGTGCTCCATGTTTCTCGTTTTAAATATTACGAGTGTTTTCGTAAAGTTTTAAACTGTCACTATCATAGGTTTTCAGGACTATTTGTTTGGAACTAGGATAAATTATTTTAATTTTTTAGTTCGTTTTGTAAACGTGGTACATTAAAAATTCATTTTTATTTAAATAATTATTTTGTTTTATTTTCCCCATATAACACTTCCCCCCAAATCCCATACTCCTTGGGTTCGGGCGGAAGACTATTCAGGCTCAGGGATGTACAGAGGTGTTTTTCATGTCAGAATACTACGCAGATTTGCTGACGGAGGTGAATAGCGACTCAACGGTCGCCCCGGCATATTTGTGCGCCATTTAAATACTGTCGGCAGCCGTATCTCACAAGCAGAGGTCGGGCTGGCATGTAAACACGAATGGAGGCTGCCTCGCCCACTCACACAGGCTAATTTGTGAGCAAGACCCGGGCGCTGGGGCACTTTTAAGAAAGCACCGGAAAAGTTAATACAGCCTGCGGCAGCCACTCGTCTTCATTTGTCGAGGAGGCCGCAGTAGCCGCGACCGCAGCTCAGTGTGAGCGAGGGAGAAAGCAGTGGGCGTGGGCGCGGGCGAGCATTAGCCTGCCCCACACTGCTGTCCCACGCCCGGCATTCCCTCAGGGCGACTGCTGCCAGCGCGACGCGGAGACTTGAGCTTTTTGCCCTGGGAGCCGCAGGCCGTTAGGCTGATTAAAATATACGTCCGCCGCGGATGTCACACCCGCGGAGTTCTCTCTTCGCACATACTTACTGCGCCCGTATTTCATTTCAATAGTAATTTTCTCGAAAAGATGCGACTCGCGATAGCTGGAGGCTATGCGGCCGACGCCGAGCACTATACGAACTTCACATGCGGGTTGTGGCGTGATGTATAGAGGTAGACAGAATGGGGCGTTGCTTCGCTGGAAGTTTTCGATGCTTTTAAGCTGATATTCACAAAAACCCGAGTGAAAATAATAGCAGACGCCAGTCTGGGAAAATTGTCATGTCTTGCAGAAGACGGCGTGACTAGTATACATTCTGTAACCACTACAGCTTAACGTACTCTTATGTGCTTCGAAGGCAATGGCGCAAGCGAGGAAAAAAAAAAGAAAACCAAAAGAGGAAGAGTAAAGGAGAACATTGTACGTCTTCATGGCTGAAAATAAAAAGCCTTTCAAAGTCTATACTTGTGATTCGACGGCTCTTGAGATAATGAATTTACATGGACTATGTAATGGGATAATTCTACAACATCTCAAACTAACGGCATTATTTATCTGTGGTTGTGTGCTTGCTTGCGTCTGGGTAACCTGCTCGACCTACACTTCTTGCTACTCGTGTGTTATCAATATACAAAGCAGTGGTAAGTGGTAGCTTAGCTGAAAACGGATAGGTTAAGACAGTTATTGACAGAGCCATAGTACAAAATCAGGTTACGCTTTTTGTATTACTTAGTATCGAAAGAGGGAGGAAAAATTACTCAAATAAAATCACCGTATCCAGGGCTACAAAATCTAAGTACACAAAAAAGAACCACCGAGTCTGACTTCGAGGAAACTTTTAACTAGCTGGAATTAGCTGAATATTTTGCACTACTTTCTTATTTTTTTTTTTTACGGGCCAAAGTCCATCGTGTAGTGAACAACGCTGGTCGCAACGCAATGCTTCATATGATGACCAGAAAACGAAGAACGTACACAGCATGAAAGCAAATAACACTAACGTTCACTGGATGCGTCAGCTGTGTCAGCAGTTTCACTCCTCATTCACGCGCCATGGGAAAATATAAGGTTAACTAAAAATCACTGACAATGACGACTCTACAGTGAAATGTATCGCTATTTTTAATGAACCTGAATTAAACCAGTGACTCTACAGAAAATAATTACGCTTCTGTCCAATAATGCACTGGCTGAGCAGTCATTAACGTGCGTTATATGTGGATTTAATAACGTGCACGTTGCAAGCTTATATGACAATATGTTACTGAAATAGAATTCTAGACTCATAAGATAACACCAGGAACTAATCTGAAAAGAATCTCCTACTATTATTATTGTGTTCCGTAATCCAGTTCGGGAAAGTGTCAAACTGCAAGTTTACGTGTTCGTATGTCACGAGATTGTAACTCTGAAGTGGGAAGACAGCTTACGAAACAATAGGAACTATGCTCAAAAGAAATTCTTTCTTCAGTTAGTATTAGCTTCGGTTATCGGAGTGAAAACTTTTAGCATTTTGAGCAGGTTTAGCTCTTGAAGTTGCGGTTTCATCTTCGTCATGATGTGTCAACTGAAGGCTGCACCATCCTCTGTTGTAACATAACAATGTTTCGCCATTTTCATTTCCGGTAGAGAACATTGTTTTTTCACCTCCAAACTGAACTGCTATCTTTTATGATAAACAGTTTTCGAAGTTATTCATTAATTTGATGAACTTAACTGTGATATCAATTTTATCACTAAGCTTGTAAAAATTGTGGACGTTTGGAGTTGCTGATGCGATTCAGAAAACGGAACTTCATTGGTACAATTGAATTGCATTTCAAACATTGGGAAAGACGCAGCTAACAGAGATCAGATGTAGCTTCTGTGATTCATGGAAACCAGTGGTCCGCATCTGGAAGTGTTTTGCACGGGTGAAGCAACAAGGCCAGGGGAGAGCGTGAGGAAAACCGTTTTTTGTTATTGTGCTTAGTGGCTACAAAAAAATTTCTGCTGTGCTGGCACATCATAAGTAACTCCAGCACGCATGTGCACAAAAAATGTTTACTTTTGAGCTGATGACTATGTATAGGAACAAATAAGACTAAATACACATTAAAATTACATGTCTGTGGAGTAAGCTAAGGTTTACTCAGAACTTTCCCTCAGTGGAAAGAACAAAACAAAGATCTTGCGTAGGGGCCTAAACTGGCCCAAAAAACACTCAGCAAACTGAAGCTATTAAAATTTCAAAATAACGTCTAAAGATGTAGTGAGACTTTTAACTTACGAAAATAGTATTGTGATTTTTGTGTTTTGAATTGTCTGCGACGTAAATACATAAATAAATCTCCTTGACACAAGCTGGGTGCCGTTTAATCATACCAATGTTTATTCAACTATTGCTTAATACTGTGAGAGAACAATGATAGGTTCATCACTAGCTCGATTAAGAATGCACCAAGTCCGGCACACCATGTTGCTGTTCGAAGTGAAAGGTTCTAAAAGCGGTTGATGATAACTTTCCAAAGGCTACACTCCTATGCTTAAATACCGCAAGGCTCTGAACACAAAAATTCAGTTCAGATATAAAGTCCACAAACATATTCAGAAATTCCACAAGTTTAACAGTACCTTCCAATACAGAGTTAACATGCACGAAATGTCACAGGTCTTCAATCGCCGTGCTAGTAGGGGGGATATTGCCGCCTGGGCAGTCGCCTGGCCGTTGCCGCCGCCAGTACACACACCTGTGGCCGGTGGGTTGCTGTATGCCTGGCGTCGTCCGCCGAAGCCAGCCCCACGCAGCTGAACACACTGCAAGCTTTACTAACAGTTCTGGATGACAACAGCAACCCACCGATTTGTAAACACAGCAACACATCGCACTGTGTACACGACAGTCTCCAGCGAACTCCACTGGAGGCAACATTGTCGCCCACCATCAGCGCTCTCATCCAACCTCGGCGCTACAAGCAGGGCACTACGTTGCGTCTGCACCCCACGTGACCGCATACGGAAATCATTCAACTGGATTACTTGAGAGATTGAGCGACCGCTACCTGACAGTGCCGATATGCCCAAACCACCTCCTTCCATCCACCTACTTCAGTGTGCTGGTGACACCGCTAGCCTCCCCTTCTATTCTAAGCTCCAGAAATTCCAACGATCCTACCAAATCGGCCTCAATCAGTTTACCTCCTGGTGTAACCAATGGCTCCTTAAGATAAACTCTTCAAAAGCCCAGGCAATAACATTATAGAAGCACCACCCTTCTGTCTCTATGACTTCTACCTCACCACTGTTCCATCCAGCTAACTAACACACTAAAATACCTTGGACTAACTCTCGATTGACTACTAATGTGGAAATCGTACCTACTAACCAACCAACAGAAAGCTCACAATAGACTAAAACTACTAACTGGCGCCGGTCGGAGTGGCCGAGTGGTTCTAGGCGCTTCAGTCTGGAACCGCGCGGCCGCTACGGTGGCAGGTTCGAATCCTGCCTCGGGCATGGATGTGTGTGATGTCCTTAGGTTAGTTAGGTTTAAGTAGTTCTAAGTTCTAGGGGACTGATGACCTCAGATGTTAAGTCGCATAGTGCTTAGAGCCATTTATTTTACTAACTGGCCGAACATGGGTACGACACGTGCCCACTGTCCTTCACACATACAATTCCTTATTCCATCCCACCCTTTGCTAAGCGAATGTTGCATGGATATCCGCCCCTACAAAGTTCTATAAGTCCCTCTAATCCTCGAACTCCATTCTCTCTGCATAGAATTCCGCATTCGCCTACCTTCCCCCACAAGGATCCTCTACCAACTTATCAAAATCCCACCTCTCCTCACTCACATTCAACACCTACACCAAGCATAAACTCAACTCCAATAATCCTATTGCATCCCTTCTCCTTTCCAGTCCTAGTGCACTTCCGCGCATCTACCTACACATACCACTAAACCTTCAGCTGCACACCCTCCATGTCCTCTCCTAGAGAAATTTCAGTTGTCCCTGTGCATAGATAGTGCTCGGTGGTAGTGAGGCTCACCGAGGTAGTCCTTGTGGTTCGGATAACGCTGTGTCCTGGATGGCGCAGTGGTTACCGCACCTGCCTAGTAAGCGCCGGCGCGGTAGTTCAGCGTGTTCGGTCAGAGAGTTAGCTGCCGTCTGTAATGAAAAACTGAGTTAATGGATCAACGATGAACTTGAACAAGCATCGTGGGATGTCCACCCCGAACAAATACAACGAACTATAATGAGCAAAATGAGATTTTTTAAAAAAAAGTAAGCAAGAGATCCTGGGTTCGGATACTCTTCCTGCACACATCTTCTTTCGTCGGCGCTGATTCCGCTTTATGTCCCTCTGCAACTGACAGCAGTGATCCCCCTTCAATGTTTATGTTTTTCATGCACTCCACGTTTTTTGTTTTAAATCTTACAACTATTTTCTTAGCTATTAAAAATTCAAAATCATACATTTTCGGGACTGTCTTTATAGAGATTAGGAATCTGTATTCGGCTAGGATATATTATTTTACATTTTTTTGTTCGATTTGAAAACTTGATCAATTAAAAACTGATTTTTGCTTAAATACTTTTGTTCTGCTTTTTATTCTTGTGAATGTAAAATTTTTAGTCGATTTCGAACATTTTGATGAGATTTAAAAAAATATATGTCGTAAATTTCAGGTTATTTCAGTTTCTCTTCACCTGATTCAACCAATATTTTACTTCTTGTTGCGTATATCTCGAGAGAAGACCGTGAAGGTAAAAAGATATTCGAGAACAAACGGCGGTTTACCAGAAACGGCACCATGTATCTGCGCTGCTCAGTTAGTGTTGTGAGTAGCATTTTGCGCTAGAATACTCGAGTACCAGAGTTCTATTCAGGGTCTAGTGTTTTATTTTTTTTATTTTTCTCATTTTAGACTGCATGATACGGTACGTGTTTTTAATTGTTGTTCAGCGATGTATAGATATTGTACAAAACATGTATAGTTATTTAATATTACTACAGAAACAAGAGCACAATGGTTTTTATTATAGCACTTTTAAAGACTTATTTTACCCTTAAAATTCCATGCTGTTGTCTTCCACGCACAACACAGCATCCTGCTTTCTAGTCCATTGTCAATATTTCCTCCATTTTCTTGTGTCCTATCCCATCCCCAAAATAAAAGACACACATATAATCCTTCTCCTCCTAGGTGTATCCCTGTCTCTTTTAGTTAGTTAGTAACTTACTTACTTACTTTCATGTTCCATGGATCATTTTGCATGATAAATCGTCATGATGTGGAACGAGTCATTTTACATTCATATTGCAAATCAATTTGCATATGTATGTGTACTGAAAACATCATCATATAATTATTTTTTTTCCCAGAAATGAAAACAAGATATATAGATTGAGTTATCAATTCCACCCACCACATTTTACACATTACAAAATTTGCAGTTCTTCTGCGGAATAGAAGGAGCTGTCAAGGAAAAACTTTTTCAACTTTTTTTCAAATTTTACCTTGCTGTCTGTTAGACATTTTATACCTCTGGATAAGTGGTCAAAATTCTTTATTGCAGCGTTGTGCACCCCTTTCTGTGCTAAAGAGATCCTTCATGTTGATTAATGAATGTCGTTTTATTCTAGTATTGTAATCATGTACCTCATTGTTCCTTTTGAACTGTGGTGTACTATTTACAACAAACTTCATGAGGGAATAAACATACTGTGAAGCAGTAATCAGAATGCCCAACTCCTTAAACACATGTCTACAAGATTTGCTATGATTCTGAGTGCAAATGTGGCTGAACTAAGTTGTTTTGTGAGTTCCAAAAGTTTTTTTCCAGTTTAAATTTTCATCAATATGGACAGCTAAGAATTTTGAACTTTCCACCTACGTATTATTCCATCACCATGTGTTATACTTATCATTGGTGCAGTACCCCTAGAGGTGCATAACTGAATATGATGTGTCTTTTTGAAATTCAAGGTGAGACCACTCGAAGAAAACCAGTCAATGATACTTTTGAGAGCTTTCTTCACCATTTCTTCCATTTCTGTATGTATACTGGGAGTGATTACAATACTGGTGTCATCTACAAAAAGAACTAATTCTGCTTGTTGTACATTAGACTGCAGATCATTTACATATATGAGGTAGTTCCCCTGCAACCATACAAAACACATAGCCACGTAGTCGAAGTGATTTATTTTGCTCTACTTCATCAATTACACTCGAACCCAGCTGCGGTATATCTTCCTGCCATTGGTCCTGTCCGCATGAAAGATCGATTTTGTTGTACTCAACGTTAAAAACTTGTAGTTATAAGATATCAACATTTTAAGAAATAGTATACATATATATATACTCAAGCAACTTTCTTGAATGTTATGAAAAAAGTACATACGTATCACAGAACCATTGAGTGATCACGGGCCCCCAGTGTTCCACAGAACACATTTATGAAATGCTGGTGTAAAGTACGTTTTTGACGAGACCTAGAGTTTGTTGCTGCCATAGTTCTTAAAAGAACTGCCTGACAAATGTACATTTCAAATTCTGAATGACTCTTAATTGCAATTTTTTGAAAGTTATCAAAAAACAACGCAAACATTCGCTGATGTAAACATTTTTTGCACCTTGTAGGCACCTCTGTACCAAATTTCAAACTTCTTAGTTGCAGTGTGAGACAACTACGGGCTTTGGTAAAGTGACCCTTGAATTGTGTAGCGCAGTGTATTACACGCATCAAAAAAAGTTTTGCATCACCTCAGTTCCGAGAGTTCCGGAACCTGTACAGAAAATTGGAACAGAGATCAGCATAAACATCATTTCCGCCCTTTTTATTGCTCATGAAAACCACACATTGCATGCTGTACCACCACACAGCAAGACCTTCAGAGGTGGTGGTCCAGATTGATGTACACACCGGTACCTCTAATACCAAGTAGCAACTCCTCTTGCATTGATGCATGCCTGTATTCGTCGTGGCATACTATTCACAACTTCATCAAGGCACTGTTGGTCCAGATTGTCCCGCTCCTCAACGGCGATTCGGCGTAGATCCCTCAGAGTGGCTGGTGGGTCACGTCGTCCATAAATAGCTCTTTTCAGTTTCGGGCATGTTCGATAGCGTTCATATCTGGAGAACATGCTGGCCACGCTAGTCGAGCGATGTCTTTATCCTGAAGGAAGTCATTCACAAGAGATGCAAGATGGGGGCGCGAATTGTCGTCCATGAAGACGAATGCCTCGCCAATATGCTGCCGATATGATTGCACTGTCGGTCGGAGGATGGCATTTACGTATCGTACAGCCGTTACGGCGCCTTCCATGACCACTTATGCATACGTCGGTCGCCATAATGTCACTCCAAAAGTATAGGGAACCTCCACCTTGCTGCACTCGCTGGACAGTGTGTCTAAGGCGTTCAGCCTGAGCGGGTTGCCTCCAAACACGTCTCCGACGATTGTCTGGTTGAAGGCATATGCGACACTCATCGGTGAAGAGAAGCTGATGCCAATCCTGAGCGATCCATTCGGCATGTTGTTGGGCCCATCTGTACAGCGCTGCATGGTGTCATGGTTGCAAAGGTGGACCTCGCCATGGACGTCGAAAGTGAAGTTGCTCATCATGCAGCCTACTGCACACAGTTTGAGTCGTAATACGACGTCCTGTGGCTGCACGAAAAGCATTAGTCAACATGGTGGCGTTACTATCCGAGGTTCCTCCAAGCCGTAATCCGTAGGTAGCGGTCATCTACTGCAGTAGTAGCCCTTGGATCACCTGAGCAAGGCATGTCATCGACACTTCCTATCTCTTTGTATCTCCTCCATGTCCGAACAACATCGCTTTGGTTCACTCCGAGACGCCTGGACACTTCCCTTGTCGAGAGCCCTTCCTGACACAAAGTAACATTGCGGACGCGATCGAACCGCGATATTGACCGTCTAGGCATGGATGAACTACAGACAATGCGAGCCATGTACCTCCATCCTGGTGGAATGACTGGAACTTACCGGCTGTCCGAACCCCTCCGTCTAATAGGCGCTGCTCATACATGTTTGTTTACATATTTTGCCGGGTTTAGTGACATCTCTGAACAGTCAAAGGAACTGTGTCTGTGATACAGTATCCACAGTCAACGTCTATCATCAGGAGTTCTGGGAACCGGGGTGACGCAAAACTTTTTTTGATGTCTATATATTAAAGCATTCTGCAAAGTAATTCTCTGATAGTTGTAACTTCTTTGATAATTGTAACAGTCTACAGATCTCCCCTATGAAAATTTCAGCCATTTATAATAAATCAACGAGTATAAGCATAACTGAGCTACCTGTCAAATAATAGGAAACAGTTAGTACTTTCACTGTAGGTGTCTTAAAAGACACGAACGGAAAAATGAAATATAATTATTATGTCGATGTTTCAATCTAATTTTAGTAGTAAGTTTTCCAACTCATGTGCAGCAACGTAATAGGAGACTGGCTGATAACATTTATGTAGACAGCACTCAGGTTGAAACAATGAATCTGTACCCAGATGCTAATGGACAATCTGATCATGATACTCAATCAGTAGAAATAAACTATATGGCACTTCACAACCCTGAGGCAGTTTCATAAAAAGCAATGAGGCTTATTAACGAGAACAGGGTACGATGTTTTAAGAGTAAGCTAAACTAGGTGATGGGCTGAGATACATTTAGAAAGAGATGCTGATATGAAATTCAATTTATTCCCAGGTAAATTTGTGTACCTTATAGCCAGAACTAACGATACCATAACAGTGAAACATTATAAAAACTACTGCACTGTAATAAAAAAAATTATTAAAAAGTCCATAAGTATGTGCATTATGCCTTATATTATCACATCTGATATTAAAATTAAAACGGTTTGGAATATTGTTAAAAGGGAAACAGGGCAACCAAGAACAAAGGAAGACTGTATTTCTATCAAACTGAATGAAAAATTTGTTATCAAGATGTCAGAAGTAGAAGACATTTTTAATAATCATTTTTAAGTGTTGTAGAGAAAACAGGATTCAGCTAGTCATTCGAAAATTTCAAGGCAGTATATAATGAGTCAATATCTATGCATTTTGATAAAACTGAAATTCAACCCAGCTCTCGTACCGAAATTAGGAAAATAATAAATTCACTCAAAAGGAAAAGCTCACAGGGAATCAATGGCATTTCCAACAGAGTACTAAAACCTTCTTCCCTACAAATAAGTAGGAATCTCAGCCATATATGTAGTAGTTCTCTGAAACAGAGCATTTCCCCAGATAGACTGAAATATGCTGTTGCTAAATTATTGTATAAAATGGGATAGGTCTGACGCCAACAACTACTGCCCACTCTCACTTCTAACAGCTTTATCCAAAATTCTTGAAAAAGTAATGTATTTAAGAGTAGCATCACATATTTGTAAAAATGAAGTACTAACAAAATCTCAATTTGGTTTTCAGAAAGACTTTCCAACAGAAAATGGTATATATGATTTCACTGACAAAATATTAAATGCATTGAATAACTCAACATCACCCATTGGGATATTTTGTGATCTCTCAAAGCCTTTTGATTGTGAGACTCATGAAATTCTTCTAGATAAGTGTAAGTATTGTGGTACGAGTGGGACAGTGCAGAAATGGTTTAATTGATATTTAACCGGAAGAAAGCAGAAAGTTGAAATTAGCAATACAGATAGTCTGCAAAAATCAACAGAGTCTTGTAACTGGGGAGATATCAAGAATGGTATACCACATGGTTCAGTCTTGGGTCTCTTATTGTTCTTAGTATATATATTAATGACTTTCCACTCTATATTTATGAAGATGCAAAGCTAGTTCTTTTTGCTGGTGATACAAGTATAGTAATCACACCCAACAAACAAGAATCAGTTGAGGAAATTGTAAATGATATCTTTCAGAAAATTATTAAGTAGTTCTCTGCAAATGGACTCCCCCTAAATTTTGAGAAAACACAGTTTATACAATTCTGTACAGTAAATGGCATAACACCATTGATAAATATAGACTATGAACGGAAGTCTGTTGCTAAGGCAGAACATTCAAAATTTCTAGGTGTGTGCATTGCTGAGAAATTGCATTGGAAGAAACACGTCAATGGTCTGCTGAAATGGTTAGGGTCAGCTACTTATGCTATTAGGGTTACTGCAAATTTTGGTGACAAACATATCAGTAAATTAGCCTACTATGCCTAGTTTGATTCACTTCTTTCATATGGCATCATATTTTGGGGAAGCTCGTCATTAAGAGAGAGATTATTTATTGCACGAAAGCGTTTAACCAGCATAACAGCTGGAGCCCACTCAAAATCAATTTGCAGACATTTACTTAAGGAACTCAGGATATTCAAAGTACCTTCGCAATACATATATTCCCTTATGTAATTTGTTATTAATAACCTATCCCAATTCGAAAATAACAGCAAAGTACATAGCTACAACACTAGAAGAAAGGATGGTCTTCACTATTGTGGATTAAATCTCACTTTAGCACAGAAAGAGTGAATCATGTTGCCACAAAAAATCTTCGGTCATTTGCCAAATAGCATTAAAAGTCTGACAGATAGCCAACCAACATTTAAAAGCAAATGAAAAGAATTTCTGAATAACAACTCCTTCTACTCAATAGATGAATATTTAGATATGAAGTATTAACTGTAAAAAAAAATTAATTAATTATTTTGTGTAAAGAAAACTTATGCTACAGCAACACGTTCCACATCATTACTAAATGTCGTATTCATGACCTATGGAACAAGTATGTGCATATGTATGTACATCAATATTTGATTTGAAATTTGCTTTCCTATTGTGTGTTTAAAATTAGTTACGATTCTTTACGACTGGCTCACAGGAGGGTACATGACTCCATCGCACAGGTAACACCAATGGAGAATTGGCTACCATGCCGCCAGCAGTTTGGTTGGTAAAGTGTCCTTGTTGCCACACTGTCCATACTCACAAGTGGTGTGATGCATTAGATACATCTACGTTCATTAGCGCTCATCGTAAAGTGATATTTTTTGTCATAGAGGTGTCCTACAGTTATCAGGTATTGTGGACAAGTGTTCTGTGTTGGCCTTGCATTAATAACAGTGCAGGGCATCTGAACACGAGTGGGGTTTATGGAATTACAAACAGAATTCTGAAAAGTTGTTCCAACTTAATAAGTAATGTCCTTAGTGATATATGCAATGCATCACTAGCAATGGGAATTTTTCCAAACAGTTAAAAAATGCCATTATTAGTCCACTTAATAAGAAATATGAGAAGATAAACTTAACAATTATTGTCCAATTTCCTTACTGATATTTTTTTCCAAAATATTCGAAAAAATAATGTAATCAAAAGTAGATTCCACAAGGATTGCTCGACTGATAATGCTATTTATAAATTCAATCGTCAGATATTATAAGCCGTAAATAATAATATATCGCCTGTTGGTACTTCTTTATCTTTACAATGTGTTTGACTGTTTAGATCATGTTACTCCCTTAGAAAAACTCAAGCTGCATGGAATGCATGGCGTTCAGCACAACTGGTATAAATTGCACTTAACAATCAGACAGCAGATGGTTGTAGTGAACAATTCAGACTGTGTAGGGAAGGTGGAAAATTTTTGTGACTGAGGAAAAAAACAAAAAATCACAATCCCACAGGGTTCAATTCTAGGTCCAATCCTATTTCCTATTCACTATGTATGTGAGTGACCTTCCACTTAACATTCAGCAAGCAAAATTGCCACTTTTTGCATACGATACTAGAGTTATAATAAATCCCAAAGAGCAAGCAACAGAAGAGTTGGTAAATGATACTTTCCAAAGAATTGTGAAGTGGTTGTCTGAAAGTGGGCTCTCCCTAAATTTGGAAAAAAGGGCTCTACATTCAGGTTCTGTACAACAATTATAGTCATGCCAAACAACTGATATAGCACATGAGTAGGAGTTAGTAAATAGGGTAGAATGCTCCAAATTTTTAATTGTTCACATTGACAAAAACTTGAACTGGAAGAAGCATATTACTGAGCTTCCCAAGCTATGAAGTTCAGCTACTTTTGCTCTTCACATAATTGCTGATCTTGGAAACAAATGTAACAGCCTCCTGACACATTCTGCATATTTCCACTCACTCAGTGTTATGGAATAATTTTCTGTGGTAACCCATCACTTAGAAAGAAAGTACTTATTTCATAAAAGCGAGTGAAGAAATACATGGTGTTCACTCATGGACATCAGTTACCTGTTGAAGAATCTAGGCAGTTTAAATGCAGTAACACAATACATTTATCTGTTAATGAAATACGACGTAAATAATCCATCACAGTTTTAGAAGAACAGTAATGTCCATACATTTAACACTAGAGGGAAAGATGATCTTTATTAACCACTGTTAAATCTGGCAGTGGATCAGAAAGGATTTCAGGACAAATCAACAAAAAATTTGATCATTTGCCAAATAACATAAAATGTCTGATAGGTAGTGGAGCAAGTGTGAAATGTAATTTACAGTCATTTCTCCTTGACACCTTCTATTCATTGACGAATTTCTACTTAAAAACTTCATTAATGTTAATACTAATCATGTATACAAATCCTGTAAACTGAGTCGTTGCTCATCATTTCGATAAATGAATCGGTCATATAATTTATGAAACGTGTAACTAACTAACCATATTTTATTAATAGTTTATTCATCTGTGACACGTTATACGTAAGAGTTACACGAAGGGATGGATGTGGAAGGTGCTGCGTTGTGGGGTCACAAACTGTTACCCCTTCCAGATCCGTAACCTGGATCCATGCGTGAGTGGTCTGCATATTACCTGTTCTCTTCACCTCATGTTCTGTCTCTAGCTTAACCTTGGCCTGAAGTAGCAGTTACAGGCGTCGCTAATAGGCCGCCCACTATTCGGCTGTTTGTTTCTCTTCAGATGCAGGATACTCTTTATTATGGGCACCATCCCACTTTATGTTCAAAACCCTGCTAGACATGGGATTTCAACATTAAAAACTTTCTTAGGTCCTCGGAGTACTTCAGTCTACATGATCTGTGGTTCGTTCGTTGGATCGGTAGAACACGGTAAATAACGCATTGACCAACATCGTCCACAGCAAAACATACACAAAAATCAACCAAACGGATAAACCAACTACTGGGAACGCAACAGATGAACAAAATAAAACTGAGAACGATCATTCACTCAATTTCAATTAAATAGTTTTCGTATCTAATTAACGGAATACAGGAACTCATGTTTTCGCCACGCCCACAATCTCTACCACTCTTGCAGGCGTTGTCAGAATTCAGAACATCGGAGTCACTACTTCTGGTACAAGCGGCTCCTCAACTGGTCTCAGGTGACCGACTGCAACCGTATCAATGCTTCCACCATGGAAAAGTTTCTGGTGTTGCCAAATTAATTATTCATTGATGCCTCAGGATGAACCATATCAATTGTTCCTTCTTTTAGTGTAAGTTCTGTCAAACATTACAAATTAGATTTCCAAATAGTAATGTAGGTTTATCAACAAGCTTTTTAGTTACAACGTATTTCCTTGAAATTTCTTCCATTTGTGCATCGACCTGTCTCCCACCCCAGAACAATTACGTTTTAAACGGCAATCAAAAACTGTTCGTAAGCGATCTCGTGCGCAGATGAGCTGAAGTTGCCAATATTCTTCCAATGAAGTGCGGTTCGGTATTTGCATCTTCTATGATTGAATTTATATGGTAATCATCCACCGTATCGTTTTGCGAGGTTTCGCGGTGCTATACGATCGGGGCCGCTGATAACGACAAGCGTGCTATCGGTGCGGTAATTAAACACCGTAGAGTGGCTTACCAGCTATGACATCTCAGCCCGGATGCCGCGAAAGCCTTCGCGTTCACAGGCCGCAACTGTTGTAGTGCCTGAAGTATTACGCGAACCAAGCGCAGTAAATTCACATACAACAGGAATCCCGTTGACTAAGAATTTATTGAGAAGTGTAGTTTGCTTAGGCCGGTGAAAAAACTACATGCCTGTTATATTCGCTACACATAGCAGAATAAATAAATCAGTCGCTTAACTTGTAATTAACAAACACATGTAGCACTAACTGAAAATGTTCTTCACTAAAATAATGCTTACATTACTGTAACGTGAGCGAAAATTTTACTTTAATCATTTAACTTTCTCTACCGTGCGCCTGCTCAGGATGCAGAATTCTGACAAAAAAGCAAAAGGCTTTTTTTAATGTTGTAATCAATTGCAGTACTTTTAGGGCCATACTCAGTGCTCAGTGATGCTATAAGTTATATTTAAAAAAATTATATTAGGTTTCTATTTAGTTCTCGTTTGGGTGATGCTGGAAGTTCTTTTTAGGGTTTCGTAGCGAAATCGGTAGAAACGGACCACTTAAAGGATCACTTCGTTGTCCATCTGTCTGTCTGTTTGACTTCTAAAAACCCTTTTTCTCAGGATTTACGTCACATATTAAGGTCCACGGTCCCTTGGTGGTGTAAACAAACTGAAGCTTCTAAGTCAATGCAGTCAAAAGATCGCAAACTCACTTTTCAAAACACATAGCTTACTTCCCATTGGCCTAGAACCATGAAATTTGCCAAGAAACAAGGTTTCACAGTACAAGTAAAGAGAAAAAAAACAGAAAATTGTTAATTTATTATTATATCACACAAAGAATATATTTCTTTTGCCACCTGTCATACGACTTCTAACTTAAATTTAAAACATTCTTGAAAGTCTTGGACTTCCTGGGACATATATCTTGCCAGTATTACTGTACAGATTCTCGATTCTCAGAGTGGATGAACTGTCTGTACACATAATTAATTTATGAAGTGCATTGGCAAAATGCACAAAAGGTATACGATTTACTAGTAATATGCGAAAATTTCTGCCGGATGGGATTCGAACCCGGGTTCCGCACTTTACACCAGCGGTCGTCCCAACCGCCTTGGCCATGCACGCATGTCCAGAGGAACATAGCATAAAATTATACAGACGCTGTAAAGTACAGGCGTTGCCCTATTCTATACATAATTAAGTGTGTACCGAGCCCTCAAAGCGCGAGTCCTACTAGCATCTAGCCATTTCTTTTTTCTTTTTGGTTCGGCTTAGTTATCTTAGGCCCGTATAACATATCTTATTCTGTTTATCCTATTCTATTCTATTAACCTTAGTAAATAACATTGCAGTCACCCTAAATGACTACTTAAAAACAATATTTCCTGATAACACAAAAATATTAGTTATTTCCGTTTCTGAACAGTCACAAACAAATTCCTGGTGGTGGCCGAAGGAGTCACAACTGATACATAGCGAACAGTTGTAGTCCTTACTTCATATTATATTTCATATCATATAACATTCACATATAATAATATACATATAACTAAAATCTGTTCATATATAATACTTCATATCATATATAAATGAGTTGTTGATTCGAGAAACAGATATTAATCACGAAGCACTACATGAAGCAGTACAGACAAATTCTACGCTTCAAGATCTAAAAGGATACTAAACTATTTTTAGTTGCTCTAACCTTCGCTTTCTATCTGTTTTTTTTTTTTTTAATGTTGTGACTCAGAAGTGTGCTCGGGCAAAACATATTACTGATAAAAAATGTATGGTTGTGAGCTCACTATTTTTTATGCAGAGAATTTTTCTCAGGCACAAAAAGAAACACCAGGGACAAGAAGTGTTCATTATCCAAAATAATGGACTGCATTATATTGTCTCTGGATGGAGCTCCGAAAGACCTAAGTTGAAACGAGGGCCATGGAGCAGACTACATTGCCTCAGAACTATTAAGACCTTTGGGAGAAATACCATGTCAAAACTACTGCATCTAGTATGCATGATGTGGAAAAGTAGCCTCGGACTTCAAAAAGATTGTAATAATCACAATTCCAAAGAAAGCGGGTGTCGACAGGCGTGGTGGTGGTTAGTGTTTAATGTCCCGTCGACAACGAGGTCATTAGAGACGGAGCGCAAGCGCGGGTTACGGAAGGATTGGGAAGGAAATCGGCCGTGCCCTTTCAAAGGAACCATCCCGGCATTTGCCTGAAACGATTTAGGGAAACCACGGAAAACCTAAATCAGGATGGCTGGAGACGGGATTGAACCGTCGACCTCCCGAATGCGAGTCCAGTGTGCTAACCACTGCGCCACCTCGCTCAGTGTCGACAGGTGTGAATATTGCCGCACTGTCAGTTAATAAGCCATGTCTACAAAACACAGCCACAAAATTGTTTACAGAAGAATGACAAAGTCGATAAAAACTAACCTTGGGAAAGATCAGGTTGGGCTCTGAAGAAATGTAGAAACACACAAGTAACACCAACCCAACGGCCTTTCTTAGAAGATAGGTTGAAGAAAGGCAAACCTATGTTTATAGCATATGAAAATTTAGAGAAAGCTTTTCACAATATTGGCTGAAAATTTTCTTGAAACTTCTGGACACTTGAAAATTCTGAATGTAAGACACATAATATACAGGGGAAGGGGGTTAATTACAACTTGTATAGAAACCACTGTAGTTATGAGTCGAAGGATATGAGAGGAGAGAAGTAGTGAATAAAGACGAGAGGTAGGATTATACCCTATCCGCGAGGGTGTGCAATCAGTACGTGGAGCAAGCAGTAAAGAAAACCAAGGAGTATTTTGACAAAAGAATTAACGTTCAGGGAGAAGAAATAAAACTTTGAGATTTGCGATGACATTGTAATTCCGACAGAACAGCAGAAGAAATGAAAGAGCAGTTAAGTGGAACAGATTAACATCAACAAAAAAAAGAACAAAGTGATGCAATCGTATTAAGAAAAGCAATGCCGAAGGAATTAGATGAAGAAATGAGACACCAAAAATTGTAGGTGTTCTGCTATTTGGGGAGCAAAATAATGGCGTCGAGCAAAACAGAGAGAATTTAAAATGTAAACTAGCAATAGCAATAAAAGCATCTCTGAAATATAATAATTTGTTACCATCGAATATAAATTTAAGTGTTAGGAAGCCTTTTTTGAAGATAGCCTTGCAAAAATGAAACCTGGGCAACCAACAGTTCATACAAAAAGAGGAAGCTTTTAAAATCTGGTGTTATAAAAAAAATCCTGAATCTCAGGTGAGTAGATAGAATAACTACTGAGAATGTACTGAATCGACTTGAAGGAATAAGGAATTTATTTCAGAACTTGACTGAAAGAAGGGAGCAACTGACAGGGTGCATACTGAAGCATCAAGGAATCGTCACATGAGTAATAAATTATTCATTTACCCCAAAACTTGAATATCGTAAGCAGAGTCAAACGGTTGCAGCCCACGGTAATGATGCAGGGAGGAAGAGGCTTGCGTACGACACAATAGGCTGGAGACCTGCATTAATCTAGTCTTCGAAGTGAAGCACGTAACAGCAACAACAACAATCAATGGGATCACAGTACCTAGAACCATAGAAAATATATTTGTAAATCATACAGAACGTGCCATAATTGACAAAATAGTGTCGAACAGTTACAACATCTTATGTTGGATTAAATGTATGGACAATATTATGCGCCTAATAGATGAACCAGACAGTAAATTTGACCAGTTGCTGGCAGATATAAATTTTGTCCACAAGAACATCAATTTTAGATACCAAATGGAGTATAACTAGCAGTTGAATGTGTAAGCGGTGTGCTCTCTTAAGCAAATGGTTTAAATTACCCAAAGTAAACATATCTTGTCCTCACGTAAAGAATCTATGCCTTACAGCAACCCAATAATGACACAGATATCACATCTACGAACGCACTCCGACTTCGATAAGAGGAGAGCTATATGAGCACCACAGTCTTACATTGTATTCGAAGCGAAAAGATTTCAGGCACAATACAAGAAAGAGAATAATAGACCAAAAGAAAAGGAAGCCACTAGATCCTAATTGTATTTGAAGTGTTGTAGTGAGTCAAAAATAGTTGTTCACTGAGCAGTGGGATGTGGACCCAATACGGTCATCACAACAGTCAATATGAAGTCAGTTGAATGAGGGTACAACTCGAAAAAATTGAATATGCTTGATTTACCAAGTCGTACTAAACACCTAGAGGAATTACTCTCCTTGAAATAGCTTGTGTGACATGAATAAATACATTTTTGAAGAATCAGCCTCAGCGTCACTCCAACGAACATCTGTCGTCATAACCTACGTTGTTATCTCAAACTATGGTCATTGGAACGGGATATTTATTGCTAAAAGTATAAGACATCTTCTGAGAAATGAAATATTTAATGAGGATGACGGCAATGATCTAAGGGGAAGGTTGCATCTCATAACACACAATCACGAAGTGCTGTTACACAGAAGTTTGTACCAATTCATTCTTAAATACTCAACAGATGAATTAGGAAAGTGGAAATGAGAAATGTTAATTGAATTTGTACTGTATATTTGAACCAAAAAATTGGAGCCGATGAGTCCTTGGCATTACAAAGAAACTTGATCAGCCAATTTAACATAATATCATCACATGAAATCAATTCCATACACGGCTCACAGTAAATGATTAAATGAACTAAACTGAAGGAAAGAACGATTGAAATGCTTGAACAATGTTTAGGATTAAGTGACAAAAGTTCAATTCTGTAGCCAGTTTCACTGACTTCACAAAGCTGTAAATCCTTAGCAAGGCTGCATATATCAATACATATTTGCTTCCGTGGCTCATAGCAAGTCCAAAAGAACGATACCAACGAAAATCTAGCCAAAGCGTGTGAGCATCTCACGAATGATTTAATGGGACTTTGCGTGCAATCAGTGTAGTCAAGTATAGCAGAAAATGGGACAAACTAGTCAAAACGTTGCAAGCTCACGCCCACCACATTTAATAGCAGTCAAGCGTTTCCACGAAGTTCCTGAATGAGATAAGCATAATTTAAACCATGTAAGCAGCAAGCGTTCCAACCTCCTAAACATTGATTGGCTTGTTCCCGGAAATTCGTGACCAAAGGTTCCGCAGAAATCAGAGAGTAAATCAAATATCATGATTGTCTGTATTCGATGCTGCTTACAGAAACATCTTTTCAAAGAATCTGTGAATGCTATACAGAAAGAATGTGACTGAAATATTGAAAGTGGCCATTTAACAGGCAACTTTCAATTATATTAGACGTTGGAATACAGTTTTAGGGCAACCACTAGCCCTACACATTCGAGATATACTAGAAACATACAACAACTATTACAACAATACACCATATACTAGAGCACCCAAATTCACGCAAACAAGCGGCAATTAAATATCTGACCCATTTTGGTGTTAGTCCAATAACTTCTTTCAGCCCTGTCGCATCCGGAGATCCGTCTGTGGGACTTGAAGCTCCGGATAAGTTTGAATTAAGCATAGCCATGGGGTTCTCAGAAGAAAATTTCAGTGGTGGCTTCCAGTGTCCTTCTATGGACCTCCAGATCCTGTCTACTCTGCGATTAAATTCCCCACTGGGGTTGGTTACCCAACCTTCCGCTGAGTCGCTCGGTTTAACGGATGCAACACATGTAGGTAGGAAGTTGGAGAATTGAGGTGACAGAAGCTAAGAGAACTCTCTAGCTGAGTTATTGTAATCGCGTATCATGCCAGAGTCCCAAGATGTTCTCAGAGACTGCCGCAGGTCATTTCCACAAGACAACATAAAATATGGTGGATTTCCTCTTTCTATCAAACTTTCAGGCAACGACTAACGCTGAACAGCAAGAGCAAGTTGTGAAAAGTGAATGGAATCATGTAAGTATACGAAAATCAAATGGGATGTCTTCCAGCAAAGGGGGGGGGGGGGGGGGGGGTTATGTTTCTCTTAGTGTAATTCAGCGGGTAGGACGCACTACATACCTACCAACCAATCAATGACAGTCCCTGCCCACAAGGTTACTACAGATGTATTCTGGCCGCTCTTTACACTGTAATGGATCGATTCTCGTCAGCTCATACATTACTACAGCTGCTATTGGGCATTCCGTATCTGATGGAAAAGGTTTCATCCGAGTTACATACGTTTTCACGAAAGTGATACGCGACCGTACGGTGCTACAGCATGCGTTGACTCAAGACGACGTGATTTCCGAAGTAGTAGGAGTTACAGCATACACGTCCTGTTAGTGATGGGTGCAGCTGCTGTTCCTGTATTACCAGGAGTGGCTCCAGGGATTTTGCACTCCCGTGCTGAATTTTCAAGCGCCCCTCTCCCCTCACTGGGCCTGGCCGTCCTTGGATTTTCAGACACAGTCAATCTTTTTCACAATGTCATTTATCTAGGACGTCTTATTTTTACGTACCACACGTACTCATACATCTTTGAAACCAGAGTTAGGCTAGGTATGGGGCACCGGTCAGTGAAACAGTAGAGAAACGTTTACAGTGTAACATATTTTGAGTTTTAACTCCAAAATTAATTATGCGCCAAAAATGAACCTGAGTCACTCGCAGAGTATATAACTAAAATTTGTGCACTTTTTATCGTTCCTTGAGCGGTAGGGAGCGTGCGGCGCGACAGCAGTAGCAACCAACACAGCTGAGTACTGCATTGTCTGCGCTGTCGTCGGCGCTCCTGCTGTACTAAGTGGGAGGTCACAGGACAGCAAGCGGCTTACATTTAAATGCTTTATTTGCTGAAAAATATGTATAAATCGCCAGCGCCCATTTACTGTGGCAAGGAATCGAATATCGAGGGGTCGTACTTTCCTACATGCCACGACAGTAATTTGACTCAAAACAAGCAGTTTCGAAAGCACTTTCATTTACTGTAGCGAAAAGTAACACTTACAAGCTCAAAGAGTGTCTGGAACGCAGAGAATGTGAAATGCGAAGAAACTGAATAAACAGTTTGTGCATTTTAGTTGCTTCAGCTCCAAAATATGGTTTTACTGGTTTTTTCCGTCTTATCTTAAACATTAACACCTATTGGTGATGGCATCAATACCGAGAAAAAAGGGACTGAGAGAAAACTTAAAAGAAGTTATAGACAAAGCAGAAAAAATTAATTTAGAGGACCTTAAGAAGGAGAAGAATGGTATTAATTGCATGTCCAAATAGAGGACTGCTACAATGGCATATCCAAATAGAGGACATAGTGGGTGCAGTGGGTTGGGGGGGGGGGGGGGGGATGCCATGCATCTTTCCTTGCGTAAACACCCATTAATCACAACGTTCAGAAGACTACGGCATGTGACGAACAGTACGTAGTTTACTTATTGTTTCTCTATTTATTAAAAGTGTTTTTCTCCATTATGGGTATTGAAAGAATTGTTAGGCCATCATATGCTGATATTTGTCTTTATTTCTTTATTATGAAGTTTTTCGCTTCTATGGGGGCTTTTTATCTGACGTAAGTACATTTCAAGTGTTGTGTAGGCTCATGATAGAAACAGAGTTGTCACCAATGCCAGATGCGATCTTTGCTATTTTGAACGACGCAACCAAGGCGACGAACTCCAGCGCTTCTTTTATCAACTGTTTCACAATACCGTAGACAGTTTCCCAGTGCGACACAAGACTTTATGAGTGATTCGTATCTGTGTTTACAACTTAGTTTCACACTTCTCTACCTATAAAAATCACTCATTTTCTTGTTTTATTAGTCCTCATGGGACGACATCAGAATTTAATATTTTGATTTTGCCACGCTCAAAAATCTGCCACCCTAGGCGGTGGTACGGCGACACCCATTCTACATGACACTGACTGAGTGCTGAAGGTTGTTCATCCACCTGAGCAAGCGCTGTATGTGCCTGGTGGGAAGTCTGTACAGTTCATTGTTCTCCTCGGACGGTGTGTTACACGTATGATGTTGAGTTGCCACTCATCCTCCTCTCCTGTGAACTCAGAATGAGTCTCCTAGATCACAGCAGTGAGGGTCAGGCGAGGAGGTCGTTGCAGTTGATGGGGCTTGGGGACGTGCGAGATTGAATGGGAGAAAGAATGCTTGGGAATCAACAGTCGCAAGAAGGAATTTTCTCAGCAGGATGGAGCTGAAGTCAGGAGGAGGGGTTTTTATTATTACAGCGAATCTGCGGGATATCATTTGGAATACGTTTAATTGGACATATCTTTTTTTTCTTTTCGTGGAACAGAGCTTTTTGGATTGTGAAAAGTTGGGCGAGATGTAGTTGAAACGAGTGAGTAGGAGAACGGGTTTGGGAGGTGATGACAGGAGTTGGCTCAAATGGCTCTGAGCACTATGGGACTTAACTGCTGAGGTCATCAGTCCCCTAGAACTTAGAACTACTTGAACCTAACTAACCTAAGGACATCACACATACCCATTCCCGAGGCAGGATTTGAACCTGCGACCGTAGCGGTCGCGCGGTTCCAGACTGAAGCGCCTAGAACCGCTCGGCCACACTGGCCGGCGATGACAGGAGTCAAACAGACCAGAGATATAATGTTTTACTATGGATTTTGAGCTTCTGGGTTAGCTGGAGTGCCAATACTGAGCCTTTTATGGAGATTGTTTTGGGATGTCGCTTCTGAGGATGTTGGTTAATCAACCATTGCACGGGCAGTCTCGTAACATAATGAGAACGATGGTTTCTGGAGCTAGTGTTGATCAGTTTGGTGCCGATGACGATAGTGCAGCTGTGATTTCTGCATTTTATGCAAGTGATGGTGCTGGAGCTGCAGGATGTCCACGAATATTAGCAACTCAAAAACAGAAAATAATGAACTCGATCATTGTGGAAACATTCGAGGGAAGACTGTAGGGACTACCGTGGTTATGGGTTGATATTGTGTCCAATGACATGGCAACACTGTTCACAGATAGAAAAGCTGCGTTGACATGTAGCACTTAAAATGCAAACGAATCTGTATCGATTTTGATGTAATGCAATAAGCCAAACGCGTCTGAAACTGTTGACAGACAATCCTGACTAACAGACCAAATCTAGTTCTTCGTAAAATTAGTCGTTTAGCATTTATACTGTATAATGCACGACGCGCGATAACATGCTTCGCGGACTAACAAAAGGTGAAGGGTGACTGTGTGTCCCCGTAATTGGTGTTACTTGTTCTCGACAGTTGGTTTGACACTGACTCGATGTATCATGACAGATATGCTGAGATATTAGTGTGGGATAGGTGGAAAAGGTAGGAAGTACAGGCGAGCATAACGAGTAAGGGGGTTAAAGTTATGTGCGATTGCGGAGGTGGAGTTGAGGAGAGTAGGGGTAACAGTTAACATTATGGTAGTGTAAAGATCCATTTCTGATTATGGTGGGACGTAGTTGTAGGTAGAGCCGAAAGAACAGATAGCAGGTGGCAGACGAAGATTTTAGGGAGTGGAACTGGCAATGACATCGGTGAGCACACATTCAGAGGAGAATGGAAGCGGCACAAGATGTGACGGCGGAGGCTGCAAGGGTGACAGATGACGACGGTGGCGACTGTGTTAATGATGATGACGACTACAGACTTCTAGCGGTGCATTCAATGATGCACAGAGGGCACGAAGTTCCATTAAACGCTGTAATGACGCTGAGAGTAGTAAGGGGCTACAGTCAGACACACATGCATGCACGCATATTTAGTTTTTGGCTGGGATAATGGACAACATTGTTCGAGAAATAATTAAGACAGTTCCAATCATCCAGTATTCAACAAAGTTTGACGGAGGTCTTCTTTCACTATCAAGCGAAATCAAGAACAGTAAATCTACCCCCCCCCCCCCCCCCCCGCCCGACCCCCCGCTCCCTTTGCCGCACTCCTAACCCAATGGGATATTTTTTCTGAAAAATAACGAAATTCTGTAGCTGCTCTCAGGCGGATGGCATAAAATAAAGGAGACTATGTGAGGTTTCTGCCCTTGTGTGGTGTGGGACTTTGGACTCCCCTCCTCTGAAATACAAAATGGAACGCCTCAAGCACTGCGCTCCCATTCTCGATACGAGTCCACCTTGTGAAAACAATGCAATATGAGAATGCTTAATGATTTTAGCGAGTACTTTTGGAGACTGGAGGTTTCTCCCTTTTATTATTTGTAGTCGCAGAGAGATTCACAGTACAGAGATGGAGGTGGCTCACAAGCCATCTGGGTCCAAGCGACTGAGCGGGGTGTGGCGGACGATGGAGCCCAACCAGGCAGGCACAGTGGAGAACAGCGCGCCGTGGCAGCAGGCGGCAGGCAGCGTACTCGGGGTTTAATATATGTTTCATGCGATTATTTCCGGCGCACCTTGCGCCCCGGACTGGGAACTCATATTCAGCGCTATAGGAAACAGATTAGGCGCCGGAGCCGGCATGCGTCGCGGGGCGTGAAGGCGCCATCGTTCCCGCATTAGGCGCCACGCGGGCGGGGACTGCGGAGTACAGCTACAGTAGTAGACCGACCGTGCCGCGGCCGGCCAGGAACGGCTGCACCGAACGTAAAGGCCAGCCAAACTGCGATCTGGCCTCTGCTTGCTCTGACACACTGTTAACAGGTTGCTTCTTGCGCGCAGACGTAGCCCACATCTCTCCCCCTCCCTCCCCCAATACCCCCTTGACTCGTTCACTATACAGACATGTGTATATGCAACCGTTTGTGTGTGTGTGTGTGTGTGTGTGTGTGTGTGTGTGTGTGTATGTGTGTGTGTTTTGCACTCCCTGGTTTTAAACTCCTTCTTCCGTGTTGTATCATCACTTCCTCCAAATTCTTGAACTTTATGCATTTCGACCAACTTTTTTTATCGATTTAAAAGCCAAACCCCGCTTGAACAGGCCTCGGAAAACCCAACGGTTCCGACCGGTCGCCGTGTCATCCTTAGCCAATAGACGTCACTGGATGCAGAAATGAAGTAACCATGGTGACTAAATAAAATGCTGCAACATGACTGAAAATAGTTGTGACTATTGTTGTTATGAACCGGTGCCAGTGATTAGTCACTTGAGAGCAGGGTGCCAAACAAATTACGTTAATTAGGGCGTGCAATGGACCGACGGTCACCTAACGTTTGTTAAGTGTCGTGAGCACTACAGACCACGACTTTTATACTTCACGAAGAAATACTCGAAGATATCTCTGCCCCTACGCTCCCGACGTACTCACTGTAACCTCTTATGGGAAGAAACAAATAAATAAAGTAATTTTGAAAATGATAAATTTCGTTGTGTTTCAGAAAAACGGATCTACCATAATAACTGAAATGTAACGGAGAGGCGCATTGTCCTCTAAGAAAGCACATGTTACGTCTGCAAGGGACTGCTATTACAGTAGTATTTGGCACCTGTTGTTGAATCCGAGAGCACACGAATGACAGAGTATCAGGCTAATGTCTTCCCTTCTGAGCCATATGACCACACATCACCATTCATGTTCCTGTTATTCTTCACTATTAATCAGGCCCTACTACTTAGATAAATTTGATATACGATAGCCACTTCTAAAACAATACTTCTGTACTGGAAGCATGTAGAATTTTGATACCGGTTTCACTCACAGTAATGGTAAATAGTTAATTTAGCAATGCCACGCGGTCTTTTAATAATAACGCTTGAATTGCACTCGCTGGCCTACACATTCAAACATGAAACAGTCAATTGGGACTCTGTTAGACGCACTCGACCAGTCGACCGTCTTACGTGCTGTACTTTTGAAGACATATCGGAAATTCACACCAGCGCCGAGCCACGCATTAAATCACTTAGCCATGACCATGAAACAGCCTCTTGATTGCGGTACGCGGATCTATCGTTGTTCTAAAGTTTGTCACAGTTTGATGAAACTTTGTACCACACCATAGAAGTCACTTCCACGGTACACGTTTACGGGTGTGTATTAATAGCGGAATAACCTGTCGCTACTCATCTGCTGTTCCAGACACTCGGAGCAGTGTCTGGAAAGCTTTTGCACTCTCAAAGTACTTAATGACAGCATAAACTGAATATTCTAGCGGAGTGCTCAAATAGGGGTAATGAAAATAAAGCAATTCATGTCTCCTTATGGGTGGTGTGAATTGCTTCAGTTTAATTATGAGTGAAGCCCTTGTGCTTTTATTATTATACATATTATTCTTGAAGTTTTTAAATCAAATTGATAGTCGGAAATAGTGGGTGTACATTTACACAGTACTGCCTAACGTAGTTACTACGTTTACACACTCTCCCAGCCGTTGTCAGTTTTCTGGACTGGAACCGCTATTTCTCTGCGAAATAGCTCCTCAGCTGGCCACACAAGCGTTGAGTGCGCCCAGCTTGCCGCTTGCCAACACCACTTGGCAGATCCAAACAGTCATCCATCCAAGTGCTACTCAAGCCCGACGGCGCTTAACTTCGGTGATCTGACGGTAACCGTTGTTACCATTGCGGCAAGGTCTTTGGCCTGTATACGTTAACCCCTCCACATTAGTGTCTTCCAGCACCTGACTCAAATTCCCACATGTCCTCAAACACCTCGAATACCTTAGCCAGTTCTATGTCTCTCACGTCATCGAATCCCAGTACCACATTGTATCACGATTTCTTGAGGATCTCGGCCTGTTGCCGCTCCGCTATCACACCTCCAGACTGTCGATGTCCTTTCCTGGAGTAATTTCCACCACCGTCGCCTCCCAGATAATATAATCGATACAGAGATCTACCCGTCCGATCAACTATAATCTAAGCACACTGACAAGAAAATGGTCTCGACCAGGAGGCATCACACCAATACGGTGTGACACCTCCTCTGTCCTTGATGGTGACATCCATTCGGCGAGTTTCTTCTGGTGTGTCACATCCTGCTGAAGCCACTCATTGATCATTAGAGACCTTAGAACTACCAAACTGCGGAGACATTGGTTACTAAATCTCACCCGCCGTTTCAAATCGTCCCAGACAGCATTCAAGGATTTATGGTCGGGTGACTTAACGGGTCAGTCTCGATGTGAGAAGTAGCTGAGTGTTCGTCAAAAAATGGTTCAAATGGCTCTAACCACTATGGGAGTTAACATCTGAGATCATCAGTCCCATAGAACTTAGAACTACTTAAACCTAACTAACCTAAGGACATCCCACACATCCATGCCCGAGGCAGGATTCGAACTTGCGACCGTAGCAGTCGCGCGGTTCCGGCCTGAAGCGCCTAGAACCGCTCGGCCACCACGGCCGGCTGAGTATTTGTCAAATCAGGAACGTATGCATACAGACCTGTGAACATGGGTGTTGTCGTTTTGGAAGGTGGGAGAGTGCACAACATACTCATTATGAAAATGATGAAGACAGGGATACGTTTTATCAATGAGAACGTTGACATCAACAAAATCACGACTCGTCGTCCACACTACAACATCCCTCCCCAGTAAGCTACAGTACCAGTTCTTTGTCATCTACAGTTTTCCAAAGCGACCAATATGCCCTTTTTAAGATGATGAATTTTCTTTGATGATCTTACTCTACCCTTTCGTTTCCAAACGAACTCCACCCCACAATTTCCTCAAATAATATATTTACATACTATTATTTGAAACCTTCTGGAAGCTCGTATCATATATTTTTACATATCACTTCCCTTTCAAGCTCGTCTGCATCCAAATCGCTTATCGATAAAATGTTACCAGGAGCGTACAACAACATCAATCTTACAGGACTCAAGACCACACACACCATGATCTCATAAACATTAAAATCATTGCCTTTATTCCCAAAATGTGTGTTCATGTATTTATTTAATTCATTCAACGAAAGGCTGAAGAACAGCAACATGGTTGCTAATTATTAACTCGCGCCATTAGATAAGAATATAAATAACTGATGCATATGATGGTCATATAGATAATAAAAACATTTAGTTATACATAATGAAAAAACAATCTGTTACATACATGAAGCTTCCTTCACATGCAGTCATCTTCTACATTTAAACACTTGTCGTCTTGGTAATGAGCGTCAGAACTCTGCTCCCAGTTCATTAAGCGAAATGGTCGCTGTATGATTCAACTCTTCATCACTTTCAAAACATTTACCGCCCAGAAACTTTTGTATAAAGAACACGAGTTCCCACCTAGTGTATTTATTTACTCTATATTCAGTTAGTTCTACGTATAGATCTTATCTTATTTGATCTTTTCTGGAATGTCGACACTTCGTATTATGCCCAAAATTCATTTTGTAAGTACTCAGCATTCATTTACTGTATGATGTGGTAGAAGACACATATTTAACAAAATTTTATTCTTTTATTGATGGTGGTTGTTGTTGTTGTTGTGGTGCTGGTCTGTAGTCCGAAGACATGTTTGAGGCAGCTCTCCGTGTTACTCTAATCTGTGCAAGCCTCTTCATCTCCAAATAACTGTTGCAGCCTGCATCCTTTTGAATCTGCTTACTGTATTCAATCTCTTGCTCTCCTTCTCCAATTTTTACCCTCCACACTTTCCTCCAGTACTATATTGGCGATTCCTTGATATCTCAGAATGTGTTCTATCAACTGATCCCCACTTTTACTCTTTTAGTCAAAATATGACACAAAAATTTCTTTTCTCCCCAATTCTATTCAGTGCCTCTTCATTAGTTATGCGATATAAGCGCCTAAACTTCAGCCTTCATATGTAGCACTACATTTCAAAAACTTCTACTCTCTTCTTTTCCAGACTGTTTATTGTCCATGTTTCACTTCCTTACATGGCTATAATCCATACAAATACTTTCAGAAAAGACTTGCCAATATTTAAATCTATATTCGATGTTTAAAAATTTCTCTTCCTGTAAAACGCTTTTCTGCTCATGGACAGTCAGCATTTTATATCCTCTCTACTTCAGCCATCATCAATTATTTTACTGTCCAAATAGCAAATCTCATCCCTGCTTTAAGTGCCTATTTTCGTTATCTAATTCCCTGGGCTTCACCTGATTTAATTCGATTACATTTCAATATTCCTGTTTTTTTTTTTTTTTTTTTTTAGTTGATGTTCATCTTATATTCTCCTTTCAACATATTGTCCATTCGTTCAACTGCTCTTCAAAGTCCTTTGCTGTCTCTGACAGAATTACAATGTCATCGGCAAACTTCAAAGTTTTTATTTCTTCGCCCTGCAATTTAGTTCCTACTGCAGATTTTTCTTCAGTTTCCTTTTGCGATTGTTCAGTGTAGCGATTGAATAACATGGGAGACAGGCTACAACCTTGTCTTACTCCCTTCTCAACCACTGCTTCCCTTTCTTGCCACTCGACTCTTTTAACTGCCATCTGGCTTCTGTATGAATTGTAAATAGCCTTTCGCTCCCTGTATTTTACCCTTGCTACCTTCAGAATTTCGAAGAGAGTATTCCAGGAAATATTTTTAAACGCTTTCTCTAAGTCTACTATAAACGTAGGTTTGCCTTTCCTTAACCTATCTTCCAAGGTAAGTCGAGGGTCAATACCACCTCGGGTGTTCTTACGTTTCTCCAGAATCCAGACTGGTCTTCCCTGAGGTCGGCTTCTACCAGTTTTTCCATTCTTCTGTAAAGAATTCGTGTAAGTATTTTACAACCATGATTTCCTCAACTGATAGTTCGGTAATATTTACAACTGTCAGCACCTGCTTGCCCTGGAATAGAATTATTATATTTTTCTTGAAAGCTGATGGTATTTTTCCTGTCGAATGTGTCTTACACACCATATAGAAGGTACTGTCATGGTTGACTCTCCGAAGACTTTCAGTGGTTCTGACGGAATATCTTCTACTCTCGGGGCCTTTTTTCGACTTAGATGTGTCAGTGCTCTGTGAAATTCTTCTCGGTGTATTTTACTTCCCATTTCATCTTCATTTATATCCTTTTCCATTTCTATAACATTGCCTTCAAGTACATCTCCCTTGTGAGACCCTACGTATATTCCTTCCACCTTCCAGCTGTTGTGGTTGTTATTACTTGTAACATTTTTTGAATGGTGCACATATATTTTCAAATCAATTCAGCTTAATATCTGCATTTTTATTATTATCTAAGCCAATTGTGACAGACTAAAACACAGAGCGAGGTGCCGCAGTGGTTAGCACACTGGCTTCGCATTCGGAAGGACCAAAATTCAAACCCGCGACCGGTCATCCTGATTTAGGTTTCCCGTTATTTCCTTAAAATCACTTCAGGCAAAAGCCGGGATGATTCTCTTGAAAGGGCACGTCTGACTTCCTTCTCCATCCTTTCCTAATCAGATGGGACCCATTACCTAGCTGTTTGGTCCCCTCCCCCAAATTAACTAACTAAGTATAACATTGCAGACTAAAACACTCATTGTTGGTATACTCTCCAAATCATGTTGTCCAGAGCGCTTTTGTTTCTCACCGGACTTTTTTACTAGTCTTAGTTTTAGAGGTCTCTGTATTACATTGTCCATATGAATGATTCGCGCGATGATGTGGCCATTTCTTTGTCGTAGCGTGTTAAGACATCGCCTACAGACGTAAAATATTTAAAATACTTTTTTTCTGATTTTTTAAATCCTTGTGTAAACTTTTCACAAATTTTTAATGCTGTCGTTATCATATAGTATATAGTTTCTCCATTTCGCTAGTCGCCCATTTAGGATTACAATAAGATTTTAATAATTATAACAGTAGTTCTTATTTATTATTTTTTCATTCATGGCAGATGTTTCTCGTCATTTTACTTATTCTCACTCGGCGTTCATGCAACCAGTTGGCACCGGCTGTCGATTCAACATCTTAGAAAGTCCCAGATATCATTGTAGCTATTCTGAAGATTTTTCGGTGTTATGATTCTACGTCCACTTCCTCGAGGTCGTTTTCGGCGTTCATGTACCAGGGAATTCTTGTTTCTAATTTCTAGTTAAAGATGAAGTTGCATTTCACCTATTTCGTCGAATTCACTCTTCGTATGGAATTTTAAAATCGAGCTCTGTGTTTCCACAATTTTACCGTAATTTGTCCTATTTCGGAATATACTTCTTCTTTAGAAATTTTTAGATATAACCCTGTTTTTGCTCTCTGCACCCAATATACTGGGTAAGATCTTTATCGCATTTTGCTCTAACAACATTACGTGCCTCAGACAGCGCTTTGCACTCAGATACACACATGTCTTTTTCTTCTCGGATTGGTCAACTAAGGATCACGTGCCAATTTTAGTTCCTTAATTCTTGTTCTTTTCTTTTCTTTCCTATGTTCACTGCGTTTATTTTCCTGTCTTGCGACCACTTCACACCAGTCTCTTTTTTTACATTCCTACCTTGAATACTTCCATGTGCAATACCTTTTACTTGAACTCTTCTCTGTCTGTTGTTTCTTCATCTGTTATATGGTTTCTTCTAAATACTTTTTTACTAAGTGCATCCAACTTGTCGCTTACTTTTTATCGCACAGATATTTGAAGACCATTTTGGTTTAATTACTGTATTGTTTTCAAGATACGGGGTGATTGTTATTGATGTTTAAAATCCCCCGAAGACTGTATATGAGGCTGAAAAAAGTAATTTAATATAAGACATACAGCATCGAAAATGTCTGGAAATACCCAAAATTGGATGAGAGGTGTTGAACATTTGATGTCACCAGATGGCTTACCTCGCAGCACGTGCAGTGGTTGGGCTTGGGCGTGAAGGGATGATTGGGCGATGCAATACTATCACTCGAGCAAACGGTGCAAATTTCGAACTCTTTTTGTAAATGTGATCTGTTGTAAAGGCAGAAATTACAAAATTAATGTCCTCGCTGTGACCAAGTACAACATGTACTTACTTTTTGTTTCTTTCGTTTTGGTCATTTTTTTTAAGAGACAATATTTGGTAAAGAAAATGTTTTCATTTACTGGTAAGAACGCAGCTCGGAAGCTTATGCTGATTTACTTGTGATGCAATACATTTTGTTTTTGTTGTACTGTACTTTGCAATAACTCAGTAGAGACTGCGAGACCGGTAAATAAAATAATAAATCTTAACTCAGTGTATCACACATTTGGCTGACTCAATGAAAAAAAAAAAGAAAAAAAAACACTGCTTGCCAGACGCAAGACTCGAACCCTGGGCCCCACGCGCTAAAGCCGTGTACGTAGGCCCGGAGTGACAACGACGGGAGTTGCAATGCGATTTGCGTTGCGATGATCAGGCGCGATAGGGTCAACTGTTGCAAGTGCAGCGAGGTATGCCATCTGGTGACGTCACACGATCAGCATCTGTCATCCTCTTTTAGGATGTTTCCCAACATTTGCGACCCCACGTGTCTTATATTAAACTACTTGTCTCAGCTTACCTACGTCGCTTCGGAGGATTTTAAACATGAATTAGAATCACCACGAAATGTCTAAAAAATATGTCTTCTTTTTCCCATTACTTCTAATATGTTTTCTTGATTCGCTAAGTTTTATCATTACTTCGTAACTTTCCATAGTTTCACGCTGGCCTAACACATTCTAATGATTCACCTTTGTAGTGTTTCTAATTTATCTAAATTATTGTTTAATGCTTCACTGCGGCATTGCTGTGGCTTGTTTTTGCGTTTTTAGACAAGCCTTTCTTTATTGAAATTGTCTTTAGTTGTACTACTATAAACCGTTCCCATTTTGTGTGTCCTTTCAACTATAGCGGGTTTTTCCAGAAAATTTTCTTGGATTACCTCCCCGAGACATTTAAATTTTTTGACCATCTCTGTTTGGCTAATATCTATTTTCAGATATATCAGGACATTTTTACTGTTTGTTAAATTTTTTTTTTTCTGTGTACATTCTTAAGCCGGTCCTACCGGCTATTTATTTTAAAAGATTGATTGTATTATAGCAGACGGCACATTTTCGATCTTAAATCATTATTTGGTCAACAGACAGAATTATCTCTGTAACACTGGACATCAGAAGTACAGGCTGAACAAGGTGTCCACTCTATCAAGTATGATAGTAGCACAGCGTAAAGGTTCACTGCTACCGCGTTGGAGGTGCCGTGTTCGAATCCTGCTAGTGCACTTCCCCTATTTACAATTTGTACAGAAAGCAGACGGCAGTTATAAGAGTCGAGGGACATGAAAGAGAAGCAGTGGTTGGGAAGGGAGTGAGACAGGGTTGTAGCCTGTCCCCGATGTTACTCAATCTGTATATTGAGCAAGCAGTAAAGGAAACCAAAGAAACATTCGGAGTAGGTATTAAAATCCATGGAGAAGAAATAAATACTTTAAGGTTCGCCGATGGCATTGTAATTCTGTCAGAGACAGTAAAGGACTTGGAAGAGGAGCTGAACGGAATGGACAGTGTCTTGAAAGGAGGATATAAGATGAACATCAACAAAAGCAAAACGAGGATAATGGAATGTAGTCGAGTTAACTCAGGTGATGCTGAGGGAATTAGATTAGGAAATGAGACACTTAAAGTAATAAAGGAGTTTTGCTATTTGGGGAGCAAAATAACTGATGATGGTCGAAGTAGAGAGGATATAAAATGTAGACTGGCAATGGCAAGGAAAGCGTTTCTGAAGAAGAGAAATTTGTTAACATCGAGTATAGATTTAAGTGTCAGGAAGTCGTTTCTGAAAGTACTTGTATGGAGTGTAGCCATGTATGGAAGTGTAACGTGGACGATAAATAGTTTGGACAAGAAGAGAAAGAAGCTTTCGAAATGTGGTGCTACAGAAGAATGCTGAAGAGTAGATGGGTAGATCACATAACTAATGGGGAGGTATTGAATAGAATTGGGGAGACCAGGAGTTTGTAACACAACTTGACTAGAAGAAGGGATCGGTTGGTAGGGCATGTTCTGAGGCATCAAAGGATCACCAATTTAGTATTGGAGAGGAGCGTGGAGGGTAAAAATCGCAGAGGGAGACCAAGAGATGTATACACTAAGCAGATTCAGAAGGATATAGGCTGCAGTACGTACTGGCAGATGAGCAGTCCGCACAGGATAGAGTAGCATGGAGAGCTGCATCAAACCAGTCTCAGGACTGAAGACCACACAACAACATGATAGTTTTACCACGTACTCGTAGTTCAGTTTGTTGACACGAAATGAACAGGTTATGTAAGCCATTGAAGATGAGCCTTCGCAGCTCTAAATAAACTGGCTTTTAACAAATATCACGAATGTGACGCAGGCTGGAAATGGGCTTTCATAGCTCGAAATACACTGGTTTTTAATAAAGCGACGTTTGCGGCTGAAGGCTGATGGTCCTAATGAGAAAAATAACCGATATTTTATTACTTGATTACTTAAACCTGACACCACCGTCAAATATCTATGAGTAATCATCCAAAGCAATACAAACTGAAACTATCACCAAATTTTGTTCTGGAAAATAAGGATGCTAGACGTACACAGAAGAATCCTAGGTAAAAAAAAATTATGATTGACTTATTTATTAGTGTTTCAAATCAGTCCGGGATAAGATTCTATGTAGAATTGCATTATTCATCATGATGTTGTTTAGCTGGCGGAATGGTAACACATCGGTAGGCACGCGACAGCATGCACTGTGTATTCCAAAACTCACCGCATAAAAACGGGGTATTTCCAAGCACGTTCTCGGGTTCTGTTGGTGATACAAAGGCAGGGGCAAGTGTTTCGGATAGCCCTTGGGTTCGGGACCATTGATATACCCAGCAGAAGCATCGTCTTACAGTAGCTATCATACAGCGCAGGGTCACATTTTGAATATCACACTGTCCCTCCAGCATAAGAGATGGAGAAAATCGGTTGCTTCTTTTTGCATTATATGTCGTCTAAGGTGCACCTTAAGCGTCTTATGGACGCACCAATTAGCTCATGGGCGCTTATTGGCTGTTATTGAGAAAACCCGAACAAAGCGTTTCCCATCATATTCTTCCCGTCGGCAGCGGGAATCTAAATAGTTAACCGCAGCAAACTGCTCAAATTTTAACGATATATTCTTTAGGTATTTATCCAGAACTTCCATCTTTCCGTTTTCAAAAATCTTTATCCCAGAAACCTTGTTTTTGGATACCGTAACTGTGCCGCTGATTCCAATACGGCTAAGCACAGCAAATGTTTGAAATTTTTACGATATATTCCTAAGATCCCGCTCTCTAACGAAATTTTCTTGAAATCTTTATCCGAGTTACTGATATTCAGATTTAGCCTACTTGTAAGAGTGGACTGATGGTACTCCTGGTGCACTTTTGATATCAAACTGATATCAAATTAATGATGCGAATTAATTAATTCATGAATTAATTACCCTGTTGACTTAAGGGGAGTTGGAACGCTCTATCCCGACAATGTCAAATTTTGTGACTTGGCTTCTCTGTATTTCAGGAACCACTGCGGCCATTGACATGAAACCTTTACATGACATTAAACTGTATCTTCTGAGTCTATTGAACTGCAATAATTGCTTTTCAGCAACTGCTTTCGTAAATACAATTTTTTAATCACACGGTTAAAATTTTGTGTACTCTTTTTGTACGTTATCCTAAATAATTTTAATTATACGCAACATTACGTTCTTATTTTAGTCCTTAGGATATGTATGTTATACTCCCTGAAAATTTGAATACTGTACTCGAAATGGTTTCTGAGATTTAGGGGAAAATGCAACAGAAAATGTAAATTTTCAGGAACGACTTCTAAAGTTTCAAAAGACTGTAACTCACTTAATATATATGGTTAACTTTTTATTTTTAGTCACTCAGAAGCACACTGCATCATATTGTATATCATTTCTTCTTCCTGGACTCCTTAGTGACCAACTGTTCAACTGTGCTACATACTCTGCTTTATCAATGCGAACCTTGTCCATCCGTTCAAGTTCTCTGATGCAGTTTGCTCCAGGAGTAATTCCCATCTGCTGTAGCACTTTCACCCTACCAATGTTGCCATCATTAAAAGCAATAACAGCATCACTAACCCCCTCCCTCTATAGTGTCTTCATTCCAACAAAAACATTTTTTGGTAAGCGAGTCCATATAAGATTACTGAACGACTCATTGGGATTTTGAGTCTGACCGTGGAGACACTTCTTCAGTAATTCAGGATTTGCCAGGTTTCTATAAATAGGTATTATGACATCCATGACTGCTGATGGGATGGAATATTTATGGCTGTATGAACTGTTTGAGTACTGGGCGTTGCGGTAATTGCACCATGAATCACGTCCTGGAGGGCAAAGGTGGTGTACTGGTTTTTCATCAGTTGACAGTCTGTGGAAGAAGGTAGCCCATACTGGCTGCTTCATTTTCGACAGATCCTCAGTAATATTTTTAATGGCCATCCCATAATACTGCTATAGTTCATCAATCATTTTGTTTGTCAGTCTGCCTCTTGTGGTTTTACCATCAGATAGCTTCTTGTCTCTCAAACGTTTTTCAACTTCCTCAACCTGGTGCCCATCCTCATCTAAACATGACCTTCATAACACAGCATTCCACAGCCTTCTATACAAAAAATTACCGATTTTATTAAATCTTGAAATAATACTCGTAAAAATTTTGACGTTTTCAATCGGTTGTAACGCAACAAGTTGTTACGAGAAGACATTAGTTGCAGTAAGGCACGCAGCCGTTTAGTACGTTGGCTGCAGGATGGCTATGTTTTTCTTCGCTTTGCTCACAGCACAGCTGACGCTGCTTGCCGTGAGAACTGCATAGAGTAACATTCAGTCGATACGAAGATTCACACCCTCTACGAATCTAAATAATCCATACTGTTATTATCCGCTGTTGCTCAAATTTGGTACACCACCTTTCGTTATTAATGGAATTATGCTGTCAAAATTTCTGATTTTTATTTACTATAGTTCTGGAGATAAAGACAATTACCTACACTCCTAAAACCTACGCTTGCTTTTTAAAACCAAGCTAGGAACAATAACAGATTGACTTTCATTGTCATTTGAAGCCATTCCAAAGTTATCAGTGCATAAAAATCAATTAATTAGAATTTTCGTTTTAAAACTTTAGTCACTGTGCATTACGTAATACAAAAATCGGTCAAAATTATTATTTGATTATATTTTGCCTTGTGAGCGTGTGAGAATGCTTGAGAGAATGTATGTGGGACATACGTTAAAATTTAATATTTCATTTTACGTTTAACCTTGTACAAACGAACTGTGGGAGAGTTATGTTGCAAGCACGATTCAGGTGGCGCATGTCAGTGTGTGATTGCTTTTGTACAAAAGTAGCCAGAATGGAAGTTAGAGGCGGAATAAGTTTATTTATCAATTTGAACAAAATTTCGCACTTCGTTTATTTTGATTAAACAAAATACACGAAATTGAAGTTTTGCTGACATTAATTACTGTCAAATTAGTGATTGGACAAGGCAAGATTTGCCGCGAGAATGATCTGGAAGGAACGTTCTAATGGGTCGTTTAGATCAACACCCAATCAGAATGAAGCTGTTCCCGCGCGAATAGACGAGTGGCCATATAGGAGACTACCTCGGGAAGAGTCGCTTGAGAGGGAGTCTACGGATAACATGATGTTAGATCACTCCTTAAAAATACTCCATAAGATGAGGAAATAAAACGCTTTTCTGTAAGTAGACTGAAGATCCCGAACGCCCGATTTTTTAATCAAACTTTCAGCAACAGACTTTCAACTAGAGTTACGTGGCCTCTGTGTGATAGGTATTAGGTGGTGGTTTCATCAATGCTGCTTTACACTGCCTAGCAAGTATCTGCTACCACAGACTGAAGGGATACCGGCGAGAATCCTATCAAGATAAGTGGACTGAACGATAGCGTTAACTAAACACACAGACGACCGACCCCGCCCCGCAGCGATTGGTACATTTAGCGTCCGGGAAACGTGAAGTTCAAGTGAGTGAGAACTTTAAAAAGCAGCAGTGTAGCTAGCCTGATTAAAGAAAGACCCACACGTGCATAAGTAAACTTTGATAGAAAAACAAAGGAGACGTGTGATCAAGGGAAAGATGATTCAGAAAGGACAGCAATAGCGAAGTGGAAGATTTAGCCGCTAGAACAATAGGTGCAGAAGGTGGTTGACGACGTTGGCAACAGCTGAACATCGCGCGTCAAAGAGCAACAGCAACCGGGAGTCTGCGGACCCAGAAACTACATCTGTGGGAGCAGAGCTTGGCGAGAGGACCTGTTGTAACATCTCCTCGTGCTGACGACGATGGAAAAAGCTAAGTTGTATTCTACTTCGTTTGGTGTGTGTGTGTGTGTGTGTGTGTGTGTGTGTGTGTATGTGTGTGTGTGTGTGGAAAGAAACTTGTGAACATGGCGAAAAATGATAACCCTGTTTTAGTAGACGAGAATGTGGGGGTAGATTTGGAAAAGTAATACATGTAGATGATGCAGAGGTTGGTGAATTTAGTTTTGATGCATCACAAGCAAATGATAGTGGATTGCAGGTTCAATGCATGCTAATTATGGGACACACAATGAACAGAACACGATGGAAACCGATATCAAGTTTACACCGTTCCGTGCTCAATGGCTAAAAAGGGAATCGAAGGCTGACAACTCCACACCTTTCCTATTTGGGAGGAAAAAAGTGAAGAAGAAGCTGAGATTCATGTTAAGTTTACACCTGTTACGGTTACAGAGATAAAACAGGAACCATTGTCAATTGCTTGTGAGCAGAAAGACAGTGTTTCAGAAATGTTAGCAAATAGTTTGAAACATTTGGGGGATGTGAATATCAAAATGAATGGATTGGGTTCCGAAATTAATCAACGGTTTACTAACATGTCAGTAGAAAAGGAATCCAGAATGCAAAACAAAATTTCTACATTAAGAGATTCATGGAAAAACGATATGGCTTTATTTAGTGACAGTGTAAAAAGTGAAATTAGTAAAGTAAAACAAGAAATACAGACTCATTTAGAGATATTTTTCTCTTATTACGAGTATATAAAGACAATGCAGAAGGTGACATACAAGCAGATTTACCAAAGTCTTTATGAGCAAGTTCTGCCATATGCTGTTGTAACAAAAAAAATGAATTGACCTCTCAGATTAAGCACGTTGCTGATGACAGCAAACAATTAGGGGAAGAAGTAAATGCAAAGTTAAGTGAAATGTAGGAACAATTAAATAATGTGGAAAAACAATGTGAGGATATTCACACAATAATTGGAAATCAAATCTAGGAAGGAAAGGATATGTGTGAGAAATCTGGTGTGCAAGTGGCTGCTAAATTTACGAACCTGGAAACTAACATAACTTAGAATGAGATTTTCACTCTGCAGCGGAGTGTGCGCTGATATGAAACTTCCTGGCAGATTAAAACTGTGTGCTCGACCGAGACTCGAACTCGGGACCTTTGCCTTTCGCGGGCAAGTGCTCTACCAACTGAGCTACCGAAGCACGACTCACGCCCGGTACTCACAGCTTTACTTCTGCCAGTACCTCGTCTCCTACCTTCCAAACTTTACAGAAGCTCTCCTGCGAACCTTGCAGAACTAGCACTCCTGAAAGAAAGGATATTGCGGAGACATGGCTTAGCCACAGCCTGGGGGATGTTTCCAGAATGAGATTTTCACTCTGCAGCGCAGTGTGCGCTGATATGAAACTTCCTGGCAGATTAAAACTGTGTGCCCAACCGAGACTCGAACTCGGGACCTTTGCCTTTTGCGGGCAAGTGCTCTACCAACTGAGCTACCGAAGCACGACTCACGCCCGGTACTCACAGCTTTACTTCTGCCAGTACCTCGTCTCCTACCTTCCAAACTTTACAGAAGCTCTCCTATGTGACACATCGGCAGTTTCTGCGATTTGATACAAGTAAAAATGCACATCCTAAAGAATTTTTGGGTGATTTTGAAGACTTTTGCCCAAATCATGGAATGATAAGCAAAAAATTGGCTTCATAGCGTCAAATTTGATGGGTGAAGCTAGAGTGTGGGGAAATTGGGTAGTAGATAAATATGACAAGATAGAAGATATTGAACAGGCATTTTTGGAGGAATATTGGGGCAAACGAAAGTTTTAAACAAATTCTGGTTGGGTGGAAAATATGATCCAACGAAAGATACTATTAAAAGGTTGACCAAAAATGGGTCACATATTTGAGCTCTAAAGTGGAGACGGAACAGATCATTATGAGGGTAGAGAATAAGTTGCCTTTGTACTGGCGTAATAAAATAATCTCGGCACCTAGGGACGATATTGATAAATTTATTCATTATCTTGAGAGGGTAGAAAATCTTCTAAAGGAGGAGGAGAATGCTAGGAGGGATTATAGGCCTCCATTTAAGTAAAATGAAAACAGAACCTAGGAACATATAAATAGAGTAGGAGTGCAAAGATCCAGTAATTACAGAGGCAGGTACCGAGGGCGAGAGAGTCCTGTTGGAAGTAGACATAATGACAGAGACCGAAACTTTGGATATAGACAGCAGCAGTCTGCGGGCTGGGCGGAGTGGCGTAGAAGACAGCCGAAAAAAATGTCAGTGTCAGGAGATGGGGAAAACTAATGGCAGTCTGTAATGGTGCTAGCAATTGCAGGCTGCAGCAGCATAGGCTAAATCCGCTAGCAAATCCTTTTGTAACGCAGCCACCAGCTGAACATCTTGGGGTTGCTATAGTAAAAACAGATGCTGCAGAGGAGAGGGACGCAGTTAAAATATATGTTTTTCAGGGAAGTGTAGTAGCGTAAGAAAAGGTCATAACAGCGATTCCAGGAACCACATTAATGAGAAACAGCTATTAGAAAATAACGATTCAGAACAGGATGTTAGTGTGAGAGAGCACTGCAATGCAGATGAGGACATTACAGTGAACTGTGGAATTAGTACTATAATAGGGAAACGGTGTTAGAGGTACCTGAGGAAGAATATAGAAGGGCAGAGGAAGTTTTACATAGATTAGAAGGAGTAGCATCTGATAGTGATGAAGAAGGAACAGAGGTGGAGGAAGCAGGGGGTTATTTTGATAATTCCGACAACATGATAGGAAGGGTTGCAAAATCTGATATTATTATCAAATCAGGAGAGTGTTTGGAGAAGTGTTTTGATTTGTCAGTAATGGACAGACTAATTAAAGCTGCCACAGTTAAAGAGGAAGAAGACTCCGTGAATATGTGCATAATTTCCACAGAAGGTGTAGGATTCAATAGACGTGATGTAGTACAAGATTCGTCAGACGAATCTGATTCTGAAGTCAGAGAAAAAACTGCAGGACAGCCTATAACAGAAGTTACTATTTTTAAAGAGAAGGTTCCTTGTTTACTGGTTAGTGGTTCCGATTTATGTGCAGAGTCACAGTGTTTTGTGAATCTTCTCCTTGCTAGTAAGAATGTGGTTATAATACCAGTGAATGGCATAAATATTATTGTAGCCATAGTGAAAAGTAAGAAAGTAGTTATGCAGGAAGTTATGCTACCTGTTAGGATCGGTGATGTACAGTTGGAATAGAATTTTTTGATGATACATGGCTTAAGTGTTGATGGGAGCAGATTTCTTACAAAAGTACAGGCAATAATAGTAGCTATTGCTTTTATTGGTAAAAGGCAATATGAATCCAACGAGCAAAGTGACTTTCCTATATGTTACTGCAGAAAGAAAGAGGAGATTTTGGGGTATAATGAGTATGGCGAAAGGAACGAAGTAGATCTTTCTGAGTTGGAAAACATCCGAATAAGAATTAACGAAAAGTACAGGGATTATTGTATTTGACAGAAATATAAAAGGATGAACTAAAACAAATTTTGAGCAGGCATCAGGAAGTGTTTTCCGACCAGCCAGGACTAGTTCGAGATTACGAATGTTACGTAACTGTAAAAGAGGATGCACATTTTTTTCCGAAGACCATTCTCTGTTGTGGAAGTACATAAAGAAGCTGTGAGAAATGAGTATGTGGGACCCTTTAGAATTGTGGCCAGGCCCCATGCCAATGCATATAAATTAGAATACGTCAAGTCGCTCAAACTTCTAGGATTGCGAAATATCATTGATTTGAAGAAGTACATACAGAAGGATGATGGGGTCAGTAGAAGTTAATTGGCCTCAGGGTATGCACATTCTTAGCATCGTCAGGTGTATGACGAACACCAGGCATCCCGAGTTGTAGGCAATATTATTTTCTTTTCGGTTCATATTGTCAACCAAACCTTTCATCATTCAGAACTTTTTTGCTATTTTCTTTCCTTCTTCCCTATCGTAATAAATAATATATATAAAATGTACAAAGAGAATAAATGCCATCAGAAGATAAGAGAAATGGGAAAAGAAAGATATTTTTGGAGGTAAATGATTACTAAGACTAACATGAATGTATGTGGAGTGAAAGTGATGTAAAAAGGTCTACTGAAAAAATAATGTAATGTGACTCTTAATATGTGATTGCTAAGCCATTTTCAGAACATGTTGAAATGATGTTCGAAGATGTTTGTGGTAAGAGGCATAAGGAAAGTGCCTAATAGAAGTAAGTACATACATTATGTACCTGATGTTCATTTGAGAGCCACATAAGTTGGCATAAATATTTTCAACATTTCCAGTAATTTTACATTCTCTGTGTATAATAGCTTGTTTTATGTAAAGTCATGAGATATTTTATAGTAACTGTAAGGGAAATACTTTTTCTGAAAAGAAAAGTTGATAAAGAAAATGTTAGTAAATTTTTGAAAAAAAGGTTTTGACTTACTTACATCGTAATAAATACTGCTTCCAGCAGGAACTTGATTAGGAATTATCCCGCTATAAAATGCATATAATAATTTTTTGAAAAAGAGTGAAGTAATAGTGCCAATTTGGGTACTGTTGTTATTTTACTGAAAATAATTAATATTGTATCATGTGATTCTTGAGTTTCTACCGGCGTATTTGATAATCAAAATATCCACGGGTGTACTGCCGGTCTGCAGTGTCCAACGGGCACAATATTTCGGCGATCATACATGTCATCATCATCAGGTGAACTGACGGACTGAGCTCCTGTGAACGTGCCGACACGTAGATCCGTACGCTATGGCTGCTCAGGGGGAACTGGGTTCGGTCGCGGCGGCGGCAGATTTAAATACCCTCCGCCCGCGACGCACTCCCTCCGCCGTCCGCGCCCCGCGCCACGGTCACGCGGTGGAACAGATTGCGACGGCGTCTGAGATGACGTCGGTGTGATGGCTCCGTCCGCCGTGGTCGTCACAACTATACGTTTGCTCGATTTACTCTTGATTAGCACAATCGCTGGTTCCCAAGCCTTGCTAAGATTATAGCCACAGTCACAGTTTATGAGGTCCTCATTGGTGCGAATTTCGATGGCCTCTCTAACAACGCTGTCCCAGTATCTCGACGTCTGTACCATCACGAGGGAGGAGGTAGGCACTGCGTTTATTCCATATACAGGCTCACTCTCGAGTAAAATCGCCCGCATTTTGAAGAAACACCGGGTCGGAACTGTGTTTTGTCCTGTGAATACAACTCGTGCACTGGTGGGGAGCGCCAAAGATGACCTCGGTTTGAGGAAGGCCGGCGTGTACCAGATTCCGTGTCAATGTGGAAAGTCGTATATTGGTCAGACGAAGCGTACCGTCGAGGATCGATGCCGTGAACACCAGAGGCACACTCGAATGATGTATCCGAGCAAGTCGGCGGTTGCTGAACATTGTTTGTCAGAAAATCACGCTATGGAGTATGAACGCATGAGGATTCTGGTGCAGACGTCGAGATACTGGGACAGCGTTGTTAGAGAGGCCATCGAAATTCGCACCAATAACGACCTCATAAACCGTGACTGTGGCTATAATCTTAGCAGGGCTTGGGAACCAGCGATTGGGTTATTCAAGAGTAAATCGCGCAAACATATATTTGTGACGACCACGGCGGACGGAGCCATCACACCGACGTCATCTCAGACGCCGTCGCAATCTGTTCCACCGCGCGACCGTGGCGCGGGGAGCGGACGGCGGAGGGAATGCGTCGCGGGCGGAGGGTATTCAAATCGGCCGCCGCCGCGACCGAACCCAGTTCCCCCTGAGCAGCCATAGCGTACGGATCTCCGTGCCGACACGTTCACAGGAGCTCAGTCCGTCAGTTCACCTGATGATGGCGACATGTATGATCGCCGAAATATTGTGCCTGTTGGACACTGTAGACCGGCAGTACACCCGTGGATATTTTGATTAAATATTGTATCAGACTATTTGATAAAAGATGTCGAATTTCAATGAATATTGAGTTTTCTTGGAAAAGAGTATTGTGAAAATAAGCAGCAAATTTTGAGTGCACTAAAATTCTGGAAGGTTATTCACAAAGTTTACCCTTTAGATTTGAAAAAAAATACGAATTATGTTACGTGTATATGTGTAAAGTTAGGGTGCAGAAATTAAGAATGGTAGCTTAGATGTACAGTATTCTGCAGGTACGAAATTTTGAAAAACCTGATATGAGACTATAAGAAACCAGGTCTAGGACAGATGACTGGATGCTGTATCACAGTGAAGTGCCTTTAAAGCAACTGAAGTGTGCGTGTGAGAAAGAAAAATGTGCTACCCCCCGTGCTGCCACAGAAAGCAAGTGTTTTCTTGCTAAAGTATGTAAGAAAGACGCTCCTCAAAGAGAGAATAATGTAACGAAAGAAACATATTTACCCACAGCGATGATTAAAGCTAGTGTTATCCTACTATAAAAGTTTGTCGAATAACGCTAATCAAGTCGAATCCTTTGTATGATAATATATTAGGTTTCATAAACGCTAACATAGCGACTGTAAAAGGCATTAAGTGGTATATTTCACTTCAAAATGATACAGAAATTTGTAAAGTAACTGTTTAAAGTAAAATCTAATTGCGAGGAAAACTTGAATATTTACTAATGTATATGGTTTGTTAGCTATTTACTGTTTTTTGGGAAAACGTTAAAATGCGGAATTTTGTACGAAAAACATTATTTCTGAAGAAAAAGGGAAATTTTGTAAATGAATTTTATTATTCGCTATCAAGTCCAAGACTTTGAAATCTGATGTAACATCGTAAAAACTGTAATGTATTTTTGATATTACGTTCGTCTGAACAAATTGTAAGTAGGAACAATTATCATTAAAAATCCCATAGTTAAATTTGTCGGTTCAGTTAAAGAATTTAGTAATAACATTGCCATTATATTAACTTTGAATGCATTTAAAAGTAATTTTAGGCTCATAGGGGATGTGTATCGCAGCAAGTTATTACGAGATGACATTCGTTGCAGTACAGCATGCAACCATCTAGTACAGTTTTCCCTCCTTCCCCCTGAGTCTCTGCACTCCGTCCTTGGTTGTTTTTCCCCTTTTTCGTCCTTCCATCCCCGACCCCCTTCAGCACGTGCCGCACCCCTACCCCCTTCTTTCCCCTCCTCTAGCACTGCTCCTTCCCCTCCTTCTTCCCTGACAGGTCCTCCCAGTTTGTTCTTCGTCATCAGGATGCTGCGTTAGTGTTGTGTTCAGGGCCGTTCCACAGTGATGTCAAGTGCAGTGGATTGAATCATGTGTTTGTCTTGTATATAGTTTTGCTGTCTGTGATTGTTCTGTGCTATGCCATCCATCGTGTTGCTGTTTTAATCGTTCAGCAACTTTTATACTCCCGTCGTACTTCGCCTTGTGTTCTTTTAATCCTTACCGTGTGTAGTTTTTTGTGTAAAATACTTTTTTAGATTTTTATCTCCATTGTTACAGTCACTTCCTTTTGTATGCTGTCTTCTATTCTGTTCCCCCTTTTTATATCTATGTTCTGCCATGTTTTCTCCTTTATGTTGTTTTAAATGTCTTCCTGTTGTATATTTATTGTCTCTTGTCAGAAGAGGGGAAGTGAAATGCAATAAATAAAAAAAACAGGTGCAGTGCATCCAGAGGGTTGGAGTCCATCCTTCCACATGGAAGAATTTGTTGTCAGGAAGCTCTCAGTGGCTCCCCTCTGCACCATTTCACTGCCCATCGCTGTTGCCATCGCCACCGGCCACATTGAGGTCTGCTGCCGGCTTCCTGCCTCTGTTGCCTACTGCCGCTGCTGTCTTGTTGCTATCGCATCGCCATAGCTGACGCCATCGCCATCATCGCCATACTGTTTCTTTGCCTTCATCTTTGTCTTCATCAGCTATTTCATCTCCCCGATAATCGTTTTCATTCCCTACCTCGGCGATGTCTGTCGTCAGTAAGCTCATCTTTCTTTCAACATTCACACACCACCACCACCTTTATCTGTACCTCCCCTTCCTCTGCCCCCCACTTCATGGTGTTTCTCCTCTGGCCCCTCCCTATGTCCAGCATTCCCTTCCATCCCATTCCCCAAACTATATCCCCACATTACCTGTCCTCTCCTGCGACCCATCCTCAACCCCCCCCCCCCTTCTCCAGTCGTCCTACAATGCCAGCACATTCTTCACCCACCTGCGTCATAGTCCGCTGGGCCACAGTAGCCACTCCAGAAGATTCACATCACTTCACGTTAGCAGCTCCACACATCAAGAAAGGCCTGCCTCCCAGCACTTCCCACTCCAACCCATCCCTCACATTTCTACCCAGGCTGCCCTCACCAAAAAACCCCTAAATGACCTAATGTCAACACCACTCTTGCCCCCTCCACCAAAAAACCACTGCTTGCCCCATCCCTTCTGCCCCCCCCCCCCATGGATACCAACCCGTTTCCCCATTCCTACCCCCACTGTGCCTGTCTTCCTCCTCTCCCACCCCTACCCAAAGTTCCTTGATGCAAGCACCTTCACCTTAGAAATCCATAAGTACTTCCCTAATTCTCCCATTTCCCAACTCATTCCCTGCAAGAACTCCTGTCTCCATCAAATCTCTCAATCCCTCCCTCCATACCAACCTCCTTAAAAAGATCTCTCATGTCACCTTTGGCCCCCATGCCACCCTTACACCCTTCCTTACCTCCTCTTCCTCTCGCCAGCGCCATCCCCCTCGCCCTCATCCAATCCTCACTGCTAACATCACGAAACCCAGCCCTGTGGTCGCAGAGATAGAGGTGTTGGACGAACACCCACCCTGCCTTGAAAATCTGTTCTGCCCACTGCATTTATGACGACTCTGGACCAATCTTCCTCATATATTCACAGAATCTGCCTCCTCCATTGACCACCTACTCACCCAGGTAGCCTTCATCCATAACTGCAGCCACCATGTTGACCCCTGCTGCTCCCCTCCCCAGTCCCTCCATTGCCAAAATTTCATAGCATACGACTACCATCTCACTTCTGCCTGTAAAAATCCTCCTCACTGCCCCCATTGCAAGGCCTCTCACTTCCTCAAGCAGTGTCCCCACCTCGCCTCCCCTCCTTCATGTACTACCCATAATGAAGCCCCCCCCCCTACCCATTCGCCCAAAAGTAGGGCAAAACCCACTCTGACCAAACCTGAGCTCACCATCCTGGTTCATCCCATTTATCAACCTCTCCATCCCAATAATTTCCTCTGACCATCCCCACAGCCAAAGACACCACCATCCACTTCCTTACAATCGTCCTTCAGAACATCCACCTCTTCTAACACCCTCCTGCAGATCTCTATAGCTGCCCATACCATTTCTCACCTGTACACCTAAGCCACCTACTGTCACAACCAAGCCCATTTCATTTTTACCCACCTCAACAGCAGTATGGGGGTCACTTGAATAGGACGGCCATAGATGGTGACATAAAAATCAAGGAGGCGGAAGGAAGGGGTGGTTTTACGTACAATGATTGCCTGGGTTTTGGAAGGATTGACCTTGAGCAGCCACTGGTTACATCAATTGGTGAACCAGTCACGATGGGATTGGAGAAGGTGCTGGGAGCGTTGCAGGGTGGGGGCGAGGGCAAGAAAGGCAGTGTCATTGGCATACTGGAGAAGGTGGATGGGGAGTGAAGGCAGCGGCAGGTTGAGAAGAGGGGAGAGAATGGAACATTGGGGCACACGGGCAGAGGGGTAGAAGGTGTTATGGATGGTGACATAGGAAGGATGGTGGGTAAGAAAGGGGGCGATCAGACAGATGCAGTTAACAGGAAGGGCAAAGGTTTGGAGCTTGAAGAGGAGACTGGAATGCCATACATGGTCGTAGGTACGTTCAAGGTCAAGGGAGAGGAAGATGGCAGAGCAACGGGAGTTGAGTTGTTCGGAGAGGAGGTGAGTGAGGTGAAGGAGAATGTCACTGACAGAGAAGGACGGCCGAAAGCCACAATGGGTAGCGGGAAGGAGGCAGTGCTGGTAAAGATGCTGGTGGTTGCGAAGGGTGAGGATCGATTCCAGGACCTTGCACAAGACCGAGGTAAGGCAGATGGGGCGGTAGGAGGGGACAGCGGATGGCGGTTTGTCGGGTTTGAGGAACATCGGGCTCCAGGAGGTTTTCCACAGGTCGGGGTACAATCCAGTGGACAAGGCCACATTATAAAGTCTGGCCAGGGTGGAGAGGAAGGAAGCGGGAGCTTCACGGAGGTTACGATAGGTAACACGATCGTGACCGGGAGTGGTGTTGCGTTTTGTGTAGAGTTTAGATATGATATCTTGAGTAGTGATTGGGGCATTGAGTTCGGTGTGTGGGATGTTGTCAAGTACTGGAAGCCAGGAGCGAGCGGCGGGGTAGAGGTGTCAGTTCGATCGCGGACGTCAGGGAAGAGGGAGTAATCGAATTGGGGATCGTCAGGGAGAGTAAAGATGTCAGAGACGTAATAAGGAAGATGGTTGGCCTTACTAAGGTTATCAGGAAATTGGTAGATCCGGTAAGGCGGCGGAAGGCTGACCAGTACTTAGACGAGTTAATTGGCAGGGTAGCATTAAGAAGGGTAGAAGGGTGCATGTCTGTCGCCAGTCCCGGCGCTTCTTGGCCGCAAGTTTCGGACTTGACGTTGGAGTTGCCGGTGGCGTCATAGTGTGTCCCGATCATGTGTGTGAAGGAAGGCACGTATAGACGGCGGGATTCACGCAGGAAGAGGAGGATGGCCTGTGGGGGTAAAGTGGGGTGGTGAGGGTGGATGGCGACGGTAGGGACGTGGGCCTCCACGGCCTCAGACGTCTACTGGAGAAAGGTGGCGGTATGGGTAACATCATCAGGCTGGTGGTAGGACCGTATATGAGTTGTCACTTCGCTAAAGCATAGTTACATGTTCCGAAAATCCTATACAACATTATGGCATAGGCTATGTTTCCTCTAAGTTTTGGACCCTTACTAGACTGGAGGTGGCTGGTCAGTTTTCTTTTTCGTCTTGAGACACTGTGTTCAGATAAGATACTGAGCACTACTTTCGTGAAAAATATGTTACGATGTATTTCTCATGTTTCATGTTGAAAAATCTGTTTTATATGCCGTGTCGTGCATCACAGAACTAGGATATGAAACTAATTTTTGACTCATGCCGGAGTACTAAGAGCATGCCCTACCTCGGCCACAGGAAGCCTCCTCACTAACAAACTCTCTGAAAGCAAACAAATGTCTTGCCACATACGAAATCTCTCAAGGCAACAGCACAGAAAAGTTGAAAATGTCAGGTTTATACTATGTATCACTTCATAAATTCGATAATATATAGATGATTTTATTACAATGATCATCTAGTCCTGTGTACGTTCCGTTAAATGATTTCGCCGCAACAGAAAAACGTCTGGCTACCGCTCCAACTGCTGAATCATATCCGTGATGCTCTCGACCTCGCATCCACCCACCGACCGGCACGTCATTGATATCAAACTGACAGGCTAATTAATTAAATTCATCCTGAGAGTCCCTTTCCATGGTTCTGTCTCTCGGTTGCTTTGACATGCAGGTGTAAGTAAGTTACTTAGAATTCTGGTATACTGCTTCTGAACTAATGCTGCTGAGACCTGTCAGCCTATGGGGGCAGTGGGATGTTTCCCTCTCTTCTCCACCCTCTCGACGCCTCCACCACCGGACTGGACAATTAAAATCGCTCAAAAGAGAAAAGGCCACCACTGGACCTGATGGGATACCAGTTCGATTTTACACAGAGTACGCGATGGAACTTGCCCCCCTTCTTGCAGCGGTGTACTGTTAGGTCTCTAGAAGAGCGTAGCGTTCCAAAGGATTGGAAAAGGGCACAGGTCATCCCGTTTTCAAGAAGGGACGTCGAACAGATGTGCAGAACTATAGACCTATATCTCTAACGTCGATCAGTTGTAGAATTTTGGAACACGTATTATGTTCGAGTACAATGACTTTTCTGGAGACTAGAAATCTACTCTGTAGGAATCAGCATGGGTTTCGAAAAAGACGGTCGTGTGAAATCCAGCTCGCGCTATTCGTCCACGAGACTCAGAGGGCCATAGACACGGGTTCACAGGTAGATGCCGTGTTTCTTGACTTTCGCAAGGCGTTCGATACAGTTCCCCACAATCGTTTAATGAACAAAGTAAGAGCATATGGACTAACAGACCAATTGTGTGATTGGATTGAGGAGTTCCTAGATACCAGAACGCAGCATGTCATTCTCAATGGAGAGAAGTCTTCCGAAGTAAGAGTGATTTCAGGTGTGCCGCAAGGGAGTGTCATAGGACCGTTGCTATTCACAATATACATAAATGACCTTGTGGATGACATCGGAAGTTCACTGAGGCTTTTTGTAGATGATGCTGTGGTTATCGAGAGGTTGTAACAATGGAAAATTGTACTGAAATGCAGGAGGATCTGCAACGAATTGACGTATGGTGCAGGGAATGGCAATTGAATCTCAGTGTAAACAAGTGTAATGTGCTGCGAATACATAGAAAGATTGATCCCTTACCTTTTAGCAGGTCAGCAACTGGAAGCAGTTAATTCCATAAATTATCTGGGAGTAGGCATTAGGAGTGATTTAAAATGGAATGATCATATAAAGTTGATCGTTGGTAAAGCAGATGCCAGACTGAGATTCATTGGAAGAATCCTAAGGAAATGCAATCCGAAAACAAAGGACGTAGGTTACAGTATGCTTGTTCGTCCACTGCTTGAATACTGCTCAGCAGTGTGGGATCTGTACCAGATAGGGTTGATAGAAGAGATAGAGAAGATCCAACGGAGAGCAGTGCGCTTCGTTACAGGATCATTTAGTAATCACGAAAGCGTTACGGACATGATAGATGAACTCCAGTGGAAGACTCTGCAGGAGAGACGCTCGGTACGGGCTTTTGTTAAAGTTTCGAGAACATACCGTCACCAAAGAGTCAAGCAGTTTACTGCTCCCTCCTACTTATATCTCCCGAAGAGACCATGAGGATAAAATCAGAGAGATTAGAGCCCACACAGAAGCATACCGACAATCCTTCTTTCCACAACAATACGAGACTGGAATAGAAGGGAGAACCGATAGAGATACTCAAGGTACCCTCCGCCACACAGCGTCAGGTGGCTTGCGGAATATGGATGTAGATGTAGATGTAGACGTAGACTGCCTCTGGACAGTTATCACCGGGTCGCAACACTCTGCCTGTGCGTCACTGTTGTACCGATCCGGCCCGACAACCCACCACTCACTGTGAGAGGCAGTTGTTAATGATTCCATACATGCAATAGTTGTCCTGTCCTTCTCAGGAGGACTGGGCTGTTAAATGTCGCTGGGGTCAATATCAGGATGCTAAAAATGTGCTCCGGATAGGCTGACACAGTGACCAATGACAAAATAGCTGTCCACTGACCGCCACATTCCAAATGTGTAAGAGTCTATAGACCTAGGTTTCCCTCAGAATACAGCCCTATAGAAGTGTTCCTATTGGCTCCTTCCACATTGGTAGATGGATGCTGGGAATCTCTGAAGGGAAGACGATGTTCTTTTCGAGGAACACTATAGAGAACTGGAATTTGATGCTGACCGCAGAAGGGTCCTACTGCCAACAACATACATTTTGCATAAGGACAGTGAAGATAAAAAACAAGGAATTGTCGCTCGTACCAAGTGTAAGTAGACTGTATAGGTTTTTTTATTGGTAACGCCACATAGCGCTCTGTATGAAAATCACTGGCTGTGCTGTGTGCAGTCTGTGGCTGGTTTGCATTGTTGTTGGCCATTGTATTGTTGGGCAGTTGGCTGTTAACAGCGCGTAGCCTTGCGCAGTTGGAGGTGAGCCGCCAGCAGTGGTGGATGTGGGGAGAGAAATGGCGGAATTTTGAAATTTGTAGGAATGGATGTCATGAACTGCTATATATATCATGACTATTAAGGTAAATATATTTTTTGTTCTCTATCAAAATCTTTCATTTGCTAACTATGCCTATCTGTAGTTAGTGCCTTCAGTATTTTGAATCTTTTATTTAGCTGGCAGTAGTGGCGCTCGCTGTATTGCAGTAGATCGAGTAACGAAGATTTTTGTGAGGTAAGTGATTTGTGAAAGGTATAGGTTAATGTTAGTCAGGGCCATTCTTTGTAGCGATTACTGAAAGTCAGATTGCGTTGCGCCAAAAAAATATTGTGTGTCAGTTTAAGCACAGTCATGTATAATTTTTCTAAGGGGACGTTTCATATGTCAACCCTTAGCCGATGATACTTCACTGGAATCTTCTGATTTTTTCTTGTAGTTTGTGTAATTAATGTAGATTTTGTTTATTGCTAGCGCGTAATTGCAGAGAGAATCTCCTTTGTAGTTGCAGTCTTTCATTGTTGTACAGTAAAACAGTTGTGGCATGCATGTAGATTTGCACCAAGTATTTCGCAGCTGCGCTTACGATTAACTAGATATTATTTTCAGTGCTATGTTAATGTGTTTTCTTATTTTTGCTCGTCAAATTGTGCTTTTCTGTGTTATCGTGTGAAATATTGTGACAATTATGGCATGTGAAAAACGTAATACTAGGCTCCAAAGTAAACTGAGAAATGACAGTGAAGACGAAAGCAGTGTGTTAGCGCCACCGTGTAATGAATTAACTAATGTTCAACATAGTAATTTGGTAATTGTGCATAGGGAAATGGAGCAGGCTGTAAATAATGGTGTAGGCAGTGAAACAATTAGTGAACAGGGAAGCATTATCGATCGATCGGTCGGCAAGAGCTCGCCCCAGGAATCCGAAATGACAGGACGCAATCTTGCAAATACTGTAGATTCAGGTTTTGAGTCCTCACAGTTTTCTCAAATAAGTCAAGACACATTTTCTGCTTGTCAAAATGTGAATGTTGCCGGTGCAACTTCACTGCCGAAAAGCACTGAGGAACATGTTTCAGACACCAGTGCATTGATATTGCAGTTAATGCAACAAATGGGACAAAGGCTACAAAAGTTAGACACAACGCTTGAACAAAATCAGAAACAAATGGGACAAAATCTTCAAAAGTTAGACACAATGGAACAAAATCTTCAAAAGTTAGACACAATGGAACAAAATCTTCAAAAGTTAGACACAATGGAAGAAAATCTTCAAAAGTTAGACACAATGGAACAACACCAGAGACAAACACAGCAACAGTTAGTCGCAATGGAACAAAAGCTTCAAAAGTTAGACTCAGTGGAACATAAGCTTGAACAAACGTGAAGATTTAACTACTGAGTCACATAACATTGAATCGAAATGTCAAAAAGTCTGTAATGACGTAAAAACACAAATTTGTGAGCATTTTCAACCTATTTTTTCTCGGCATGAAAATGCATTACAGAATCACGAAGCAGCCATTAAAGAACTGCAAACTATTGTTCATGAAAATCATGAGACCTTGCAAGCTAAAATTGACTCAGTTGCATCTACCAATTCGGTTACGCAACTTGCAAAAACTCAGGAAAACTTAAAGGACACAGTAGATACTCTGAAAATTGGTTAAGAAAAACACATGGAGGAAATTAGTTCATTATCAGAGAAAGTAGTTGAACTTTTGGATCAGCTAAATAATTTATCTACGAAGGAAGATGATTATCTGAATGACACAAAACCGGTAGTCTTTAATGACACAGAAGAGTGCGAACAAATTAGGAAATTCAAACAAAATCAGAATCAAATTAATACGCAACACCAAAGAGATATCCGGGAAGTACAAGATCAGCTGACACAGGTAATACAAGAATTACGTATTTCAGAGGACACACGCGCCCCAATACGGGAAGAGGGACATAGAAATACGGAACGGCCACAAAATAATAACACAGCGCATTTCGGAAATTATGAAAGAAATTGGCAAGGTGCACCGAATTTTGAGATGGAACCGCCGAAACGACGTAACAATGACCGATATGCGACTCGCCGACATGATGATTTTGACTATAACCTGTTCATTACTACACGTAAATGTAAAACATTTAAGAATTCTGGCAACGACATTCATCCACAAGTGTGGCTCCATAAATTCTTTCATTGTTTTCCTCCCAACTGGTCATTAGAGCACAGATTAGAATTTATGTGTGGCTATTTAGAGAATGAACCAACTGTAAGAATGCGATCGGTCATTCACGATTGTCACAGTGAAGGTGAATTTTACCATGCCTTCCTCTCAGCATATTGGTCTCAAACTACACAAGACCGAGTAAAACATAGCATCATAATGATGAAACATTTCGAACAATCTGAATTTTCCAGTCTTGTGAAATATTTTGAAGACATGTTGCACAAGAATCAGTACCTGTCAAACCCATACAGCCCCTCAGAACTCATCCGCATTTGCTTAATCAAGTTACCTGAACATTTACGACATATTATTTTGGCAGGACGTTGCAAAGACGACATTGAAGCTTTTCAGGGACTCTTACAAGAATTAGAAATTGACACTGACAATCGCAGAACGCGAAAACAGGAACACAACAATTACAGGTCACATCCGTCGCAATTCCGCGATGAAAGAAAAAATAACTGGACACGACAAGGCTATTCTCACAACACAAATCGTGACCAAAACAGACACCACACGTATGACAACCGTTGGCAGAGTAGTAATAATTACAGGGAAAGATCACCTCTCTGCGGTAGTGACTATCACAGACACAATCAGAGAAACAGACAATATGGGAACCAAAATGATTATTATCAAGGGAGACAGAATAACTTTAGACGCAACGGTCCAGCGCGCAGTTACGATTCAGGGAGAAATTCTCCACCACGCGACCGAAAAGAAAGAAACTACGGAATCTACCGACATGACGACAGAAGATATGATCGTAACGACAGAGCTGAATTGCAACAGAACTGGCGGGATTCAAACAGAGCAGGGCCCTCTCGACAAGGCGAATTTGTAGAAGTTAGGTCTCCAAATCCCAATAACGACGCGCGCCAACAAAAACACAATAGGCAATGACTCATACCGCTGGCACCCACAAAACGTACTTATCAAAGTGACGACACAGTTGCCATAGCTAGTAATTACGTAAAAATGGAAGACATTAGGGACATCTTACCCCAGGAACACGACGTAAAACATAACAACATTGCTTATCCTGTGATTCACATTACAGTAAATGACGTAAAATTTACGGCAGTACTTGACTCTGGCAGTCCCATTTCAGTAATTAGTGAAACAGCCTTTAAGAAATGCAACAAATCGAACGATTGTCCCACACTTCCGTTACGTAAGATTAAATTACAAGGTTCAATCTTTGGAAAAAGTGTAGATGTACGCCAACAAACCACCTTAGAATTCTTTTGTCAAAGCCACAGCTTCTCTATGAACTTTCTTATTGTTCCATTATTGTCGACGGAAATTATATTGGGAGTAGACTTTTTGAATGAATACAAAGCAATCTTAAACTTTCACGATGCTGAAATAAGTTTAGAGAAAGAAGGTAAGTCAATAGCTTCGAAATTTGAAGATTGGCTCTCAAACCATGACAAAGAAATTAATCGGCTTTACCTCCTGTGAGACAACAGTTCGGAATTGTCGACGGAACTTGACACTAACAATCACTCTGCAAGTACTGACAGGGATGATACCGATGGCGCATTTGATACTAATGAGTTAATTCAGAATAAAATTCAAAGAATTGAGAATTGTAATGACAGTGATAGGCAAGACCTTTTTGAGATTTTACAAGCTCATTCCACAGTTTTTACTCACAAAACAGGAACAATCAAGGGATTTCAATACCAATTTCGTGTTCGTGAGCATACTAAATTTTGTGTTAGACCATACGTAATTCCAGCACATTATAGGGACTGTGTTAGAACAGAAATACAATCTATGCTTGACGAGGGCATTATTGAGCCTGCAGTAAGCTCATACAACAATCCATTACATGTTGTTGAGAAGAAAAATGGATCGATCAGGCTTGTCTTAGATTCGAGACAAATCAATACTATCATCATTCCTGAAACAGACAGGCCGCAAACGTTAGAAGAACTTCTTCAAAATTTTAATGGTGTAAAAGTGTTGTCTTCTATTGATCTCAGATCCAGCTTTTATCAGATCGAACTTCATCCAGAATGTAGAAAATACACAGCTTTCCTTTGTTTCGGCGTTTGTTATCAGTTTCGGAAACTTCCTTTTGGTTTGAACATTTCTTCGGCAGCATTCATCCGCGGGCTAAATTCCATATTACCTGAGTTCTTAAAACGCCACATCACCTTATATGTGGACGATATTCTGATATCAGAAGTCTCATTGGAACAACACAATCGCATTCTCAACAGCGTGTTACATATTTTTGCAGAATCTGGAATTACAGTTAACTTGGAAAACTCTGAATTCGGCAGGACAAAGGTGAAGTTTTGGGACATATTATTTCTTCTGAAGGCATTCAGCCGGATCCCTTCCATCCACAAAAAAACGAGTCCGCAGTTTTCCAAGTCTCGTAAATTTTTACCGTCGTTTTCTGAATACGCAAATTCTAGTTACACCAAAACTTTGTTCTCTCACTGGAAAAAATAATATTTGGAACAGGGACGAACAAGCACAGTTGGAATTCAATTCTTTGAAAGAATCGCTACTTAACGCGCCAATACTAGCTCATCCAGATCTGTCACAAGATTTCTGCCTTAGCACGGATTCTTCTAAAGTCTGTCTTGGCGGCCATTTATTTCAAGAAGCCGTACAAAATGACATTACCGTTCAGCTAGCCGAGTGCTAACAAAATCTGAAAAAAATTATTCCGTTACTGATTAGAAGTTTTAGCTATCGTTTGGGCATTTAACAAATTCCGTTTCTTTCTTTCTGGTAAGCACGTAAAAGTATACAGTGATCATCGTGCATTACAATTTCTTACGTCTTCAAAATTAAATCATGACAGGTTAAAACGTTGGGCATTGTTTCCGCAAGAATTCCACTTCACAATAGTCTACATTCCCGGCAAGGAGAACATTGTTGCGGACGCACTGCCACGCGCACCGGCTGGGCTTGAGAAAAGTAATACAGAAGGCAACCTCGAGAAAAATTTCAGTATTCTTTACTTTCAGAAAGTCGCCTTTGAAAACTTCATCACCACATCTTTAAAGGACATTGCTCATGAACCAGATAAAGATCCGATTTGGAAAGACATCAAAAGCAAATGGCATGAAAAGACACACACACAGTTTCGGCATTATTATCTGGTTAGAAGCAACATACTGTTCAAACCCTGCACTGTTGATGACAAGCTATGGGTACTTTGCATTCCTGACGATTTTGTTAATAAGCTCATTTGATACATTCATTTCAGCTATGCACATTTTGGACCACGAAAATGTTATCATATTCTTCGAACGACTTGTTATTTTAACAATATGGAAAAGAGAATTCGAAGAGTCTTGTCTATTTGTAAACTTTGTCAAAAGGCGAAACCATCTACTATCTCCCATCGTGCTCCGCTGTTTCCTATCATTCCTTCTAAATTAAAAGAATTTGCTGCTGTTGATCTCTTGGGACTGCTTGTCAGAACATCTAATGGATTTTGGTACGCTCTAGTCGCTGTTGAACTTACTTCAAAATTTGTTTCTTTCACACCGTTACGAAAAAGCCACTGGACGGTCTGTATCCAACGCCTTTGTTAAAAATTTCTTACGTGAAGTTGGACACGTTAGTAAAGTCATTTCAGATAACGGACCGCAATTCAGATCTGCTGTTTGGTCACACATGCTTCGGAATCATAAAATCAAACCTGTTTTTATTTCATTGTACTCACCACATTCTAACCCCTCCGAATGGATTTTGAAAGAAATCAATAAGCTTTGCAGACCTTATTGTCACAGAAAGCATCAGCATTGGGACAGATATTTACACTTATTTCAAAACGTGCTGAATGAAATGCCTCATGACTCGACTGCTTTACCACCTACTCTTGTACTGAAGAATGAAGAACCACCGAACAGAATCAGAGAGCTTGTTCCTTTCCCGAATACACGTAAACTTCGACACAAAGACATAATTGATTTGGCTATTATAAATATAAATTCTGCAGCAGACAAAAAGAGAAAACTACACGGTAAAGCAAATGCAAAGAAATTATATATTGGTCAGAAAGTTCTCATTAAAGCTCATTCATTGTCACATAAGAAGAAACACTTGAGTCACAAACTCTTTCTAGTTTACAATGGACCTTACAGAATCCGACGTATACCACATGATAATTGCGTTGAAGTTGAAACTCTGCGTACTAGGAAGAGTAAAGGTTTACACCACATTTCACATGTAAAACCGTTTATTGAAAGATAATCTGCTTTTTAACTTTGTCTTTGCCATATAACTTTTCACTTTACATTACTAGTATGCTTTGTCAGACTTAGAATCTGTTAACATGCAACAATGTTTGAAGTTAAATATCCAGTCAAGAAGCAAGAGAACTTATTTAAACAGAAATTACGAATGCATTGTTATTGTGAACAGACGATACAGTGTTATTGTGTGTGTACATTCTTGCTTGTTAGTTGCACGATTATGTAACGACTATACTTAGAACATTTACCAGTACTGCTAATGAGATTTTAATGCAATACTTTGGTTTACTTGAAAATACATTCTGGATTTGAAGTACATTCTGTGAGATTAAAGATGACTTAGCATTTGGTTTCTTTGACAGCTACACGATTATATCACGACGCTACTAATATGTGACACAATTTACAATATTGCCTTTGCGCTGTATCTGTTTTATATCTGCACAGTTTTTCTGAATTCTTCTTGAAAAGAAAACATGTTTTAGTAGTAACTTTTGTGGTATATCTGCAAGGAGACAGCCTTTTCCGTAGCACAACAATACGTTACAGAACAGTACTTTCTTCATCACGGCAATAAGCGTAATAACTAAGATATCTATACGCAAAGCATTTCACTTTTGTTTATCATGAGGTCAGTACATTGACTTCTGCAGAACTTAGCTTTTGGAGGACGATAACTACGACACTTCCACAGAGATTATCTTACAACAAGACGCACAGTTTAGCGCTACAGTACACGTATTTGAGTGATTAATTTTGTACTTAAAACATTTATTTTTAAAGATATTTGAAGTACAATTATACAAAGGTTTTCCGTGATACATTTCATTCCATTGCTGTAATCTGTAACACCTGAGGGTATAATTACATTAATCCTCAGGGGGGTACACGCTTACTTTGTGCACCATGTGTGTGGCAAGCACAAGGAGCCCTAGCTAATATGGTATTTGCTTATACGACTTTACACATCGGTACCATATTCCTCTAACACATAAATTACACAGCTATCTGATCATTTAACTGAGAGATAAACATTTTTTTTACTACATCACTGACACGTGTTTACACAATTACACAGTTGGATAACTTCACACTTATGAAACTGTATTTTGTCTGTACTGTGTCAACTGTTCATATTTTTTCGGAACCATTGTGATACTATGAGGGCTTTGAATGATGTATTTGGTATGGGATCATGATAGTACATTTGAGGTAGATGACACTATTGAAATGAGCAGAGATTTTTTTTAGGTTTTGAAATTATTGCAGAAAGCTACGACGTTTTTGAGATTGACTGAGGTGTTATGATGTTATTTTTATGACGACGATGTGTATTATGCTGTTGAGGTATGTTTATGATCAATAAGATGATGCTACCATATATGAGGAATTTGATTATGCTACGTATTTATTATCATGAAATATTGAAGAAGTGTCGACAAATACGTATATGAATAATGAGTAGTGGTTAGGGACTCTGCTTTGTGGAAAAGGATGTTGGAAACCAAGAATCGTATTTTAGAATTATGAAATGTATGTAAATGCGTGAATGTATTACAATGCCGACGAAAATTTTTTTGGACACTGTTATATCAATAAGATTTTATTTCTATAGATTTGTAACGCAAATTCTTGACCTGTGAAATTTTTTATATGAGACTGCCACTGTAGCGGAAACTGCTGTCGTAAATATTTCAGTAAGAAAGGTAAGTGACCTTGACGTAATGCGTTTTGGGCGCCCAGATGAGAGGTAGTCATCTGACAAAAGAAAGCCATTAGGTGGAGAAAAAAAAAGAGACCATTATCCTCGCTATTGACATTCCTTTGTAGAAAGCATCGCAAATACGACGCGCTCATTACTTGGAAGGATACTTACATCTGCACACCTGATTATGACAAGCGTCTTTCCACGAGAATTGAGAGAACTTCTACTAACTTATGAAATCCCACATGACTATTGAATGATATTTTTATGCTTTGTACATAGTTGCTTATTTCATTTGATATCTGTTTTCCAGCTGTGTTTCAGCATAGGTTTTATAAAATAAAATTAAATGCATTTTCTAATGTGAACCCTTTCTGCCAACAGATCTATTAAATAATAATTTTCTGATCCACATTCTTCGAAAAAGGAGCACTTGGAATGGAAAGAACAATAAGAAGGGATTAATAACAGTAACTGCATACATAATTTTCTTTTCAACTACTTGATAATTTTTTTGGTAGAGTAAGTGATGTCTCACTCTAGTGTTAAGATGTGACATAGATATTAAACATGGCCATTTTTACTGTAATATTTTTTCTGCTTGAGCTTTGTCATGTTTAGATATAAGTTATTGCATTTGCTGCTGCTGTTTGCCAGGTATAGTGTTACTGAATTTGACTTTGTATTACTCTGTTAAGCCAGTTTTACTACTGATTTATTTTTCTTGTTGCTGCACATTGGCTCATATTAGTTGTAATGTTGCATTTGCTTGGTAATTTAGATTCACTGTAGCTTGCTTTGACAATTTCCATTTTTTTCATTGCTGTTTGTATTAATTGTTTTGTGCTGCTGCATTGCCTCGTCCTTTAGTTTAGCATCTGAGCTCAGTAGATTTAAGTTAGCTTAAGAGGGGGTAGACTATATAAGAGAATGAGTTGCGATGCATTGGAAGAAATGCATTGAGAAGTTATACCAAAAAAGTACAGAAAGCAGGTATAGATAGGACTTTTTGGAAATAATGAAGAATGAAGGTAGATCTCCGAGAAGTAAAAAAAGTTTTGTTTGCAAAATACTGCAGTAAAACAAACCCTGTCCTTTCCTTGTGTAAACCCACTATGTGTTTGTGTACTCTTGTGTATTTATCTTTTTCCTGTCTTTATGTGTTTAGCTAATAAGATTTACGTTGTAGAATTTTTCTGATAATATGTTATTTTCTTTGTAAAGGTGTTTAGACATTACTTATTCTGTTCTGTTTTAATGCTCATGTGTGAAGTTGATGTTTCAAAAGTTATTCTGAACTTTTATGTATTTACTTATGTCCTAATTCCTGTAACACTGATGTATGTGTTTATTTCTATTCTTTTGTAAAGCCCCTATTACTACAAATGTTATCTGTATTGTTATGTTCTTTAATGATGTATTCTGTATCTTTGTAATTGTATTCTTATGTTATAAAATTGTAATTGACACCAATTCATCAAATTAATTAACTTGTAAGTTACATTTCACTGCACACATTTCTGTTGGTCATAGTATATGGACAATATGTGAGAAGTAGGGACTGTTAGTGTTTGCACGTGTGTTAATAATTCAGCAAGTGACTGGATAACAGCATTGCTGGTTCTAAGGACATTTAAAAAAAATTGTGAGTGCACAAGTGGTGGTTTATGGACTTGCTATATTGTCCACAAGACTCTTCGATGGTGATTGTGCACCTGAACAGTCGCAACAGATGGTTGCTGGCCGTCTCTACAAGGACTACGGTGGGTCTGCATCTTTGATGGCCCACCAATGCCACAATCTCTACCGGGTATACAGTGGGTCTGGACCTCTGGTGGCCGCCAATACCGTAATCTCTACCAGGACTACAGTGGGTCTACTCTGTGATGACCTACCTGCCAATATTCTTCAAAACTTCGAATGACTCTGCTGTGGGTTTGCTCTGTTGTGGCCCATTATATGTCTGCATGTCGAGAGTCAGCACTGTGTTTCCGTTGGAAGGACAACACTACTTCTTCAAGACTGCATGGAAATCCACTACTTCTGTGTGCATTTTCTTTCACTGCTCAGACTTTGAGGAAAACACTGCAATTTTATTGTGATGAACGATCAGGACTGGCTTTATGGACTGTGAGAAAATTTTAGCTTTTGACCAACATTGTATCAATAAGTGTGTGCATTTGATTTCTTTGTTATTGTAATTATGAAAATATTTTTCAAATCTGTATTGGCCACTGCCCAAAACAATTTGTAAAATTTTTTGTGGGGAGCATGGGGGCTATGAAAGTAGACTGTATAGGTTTTTTTATTGGTAACGCCACATAGCGCTCTGTATGAAAGTCATTGGCTGTGCTGTGTGCAGTCTGTGGTTGGTTTGCATTGTTGTTGGCCATTGTAGTGTTGGGCAGTTGGCTGTTAACAGCACGTAGCCTTGTGCAGTTGGAGGTGAGCCGCCAGCAGTGGTGGATGTGGGGAGAGAAATGGCGGAATTTTGAAATTTGTAGGAATGGATGTCATGAACTGCTATATATATCATGACTATTAAGGTAAATATATTTTTTGTTCTCTATCAAAATCTTTCATTTGCTAACTATGCCTATCTGTAGTTAGTGCCTTCAGTATTTTGAATCTTTTATTTAGCTGGCAGTAGTGGCGCTCGCTGTATTGCAGTAGATCGAGTAACGAAGATTTTTGTGAGGTAAGTGATTTGTGAAAGGTATAGGTTAATGTTAGTCAGGGCCATTCTTTGTAGCGATTACTGAAAGTCAGATTGCGTTGCGCTGAAAGTATTGTGTGTCACTTTAGTGAATGTTTGAGTACGTTCAGTTTTGCTCAGCTGTTTGAAAAGCAAACAATGTAAGAGGTTTATCATCACAGTAATTCATAAATTTTTCTAAGGGGACGTTTCACAACGTATAAAGGTAGGCTTTTTCTCTCGCTCTATTTGCGAGTGGAATAGGAAAGCGAATGAGTAGTAGTGGTACAGGGTACCATCCGCCACACACCATACGATGGCTTGCAAAGTAAGCATTATATGCAAATGTAAACTTATCTGCCTATTAAGATGTCAGTCCGTCCCTTTATAGGCACACAAAACTCACGGAAGAATGTTGTCTCTTACCTATCGAGAAACGAAAGACGATACTTTTTCGGCAGATTGTCTTCCTGTAGAAAACCTTTGTATTAGCTCCCAATTTCCCCGTTACAGTCGCCTCGAGAGACGTATGTGAGAAGTTGTAACATGACTGCCCACAATACCTACAAGAAACGGTATAGAGCTCACCTCTCAACTCCCCCCTTGCGTCAGAGCATCACATACCTACCGCATTCTCACGAATCTTCCAGTCTTCGATGTACGGTATTTGATGTCGACGAGTATGAGACGCTCTCCGCCATGTTACAAACCTTTGCTAATTCTCTCGAAATCTTGTCACGTTCAGACGGCACTGTTCCATTACTTACAAGCTTGATAGGCAGCGAGCTACCACAACGAGAAAAATAGCATAGCAGCGTACAGTAGGAAATTTGCAGCCATGCAGAGTATACGAGGACTGCAGAAGACACCAAAAGCATTGATTCCTCTTATTGCAGCTGTGTATGCAATGACTGTTTCGGTGCTAGCCATCCCAGGAAGGTGTTGCTCCCGCAAGACTCTCTCCATCTCAAACAAGTGGAGGCAGTCAATCATTATTTGGTAGTCAACAGCGTACTAGTGGACAAACAGGGTTGAAATGACACCGACAATATGGGATGATGTATTGCAACAAGCACTACAGTTGATAGTGAGAACTATTTCAGAAGTTTTACCAGTTTTTCCGTAATTTCAACGCCAACCAATGACATGGCAGCACGCTTCCCAATTTCCGTGTCTTCGATAAACCATCCTTCCAGTACTATGCGAGTGCCATACAGTAAATCTACTGTTTTGTAAGTACCACATAGTAAACTGCGAATGTAGGTAAATGACCGCGCAGTACGTACATTCGTGGTTAATTCTGGGACATATACACCAAAGTATCCTATACAGATGCACTTATGTCATCTACGTATTTCTATCACTTCAATCATTTTTTATTACGATTGACCATGTTTCCCCTGTGTGAATGGGAGTCACAGAGGATACTCTCATTCATAGGATGAAGTTGGAGATTGAGAGACCTCCCAGCATCGTATTTGACTAACTCTCCCTTCAACACTGTCGTTTATTTTATTTGCAACTGTCCAGAAGTAGGAGGGTACTAAACTGCATCATTCCAAGTCTCATTAGGAACAGAGAGAGCTGAATTTGTAATTGCTGTTTAGCGAAGACTGTTCCGCACCAGTCTTACTCGCAGCACCAATCCAAGGGCACAAGATTTCTCTAGATGCTTGCCTGTCAAGAAGGTTAGCACCACTTATCGGTGTATAGTTAATAATGTTGTGGTGATATAACAGACAGTTAAGAAGAAACGTGTGGTTTATGCATGATGGAGCTCCAGACGTACGGAGTTTGAAGCATTTTACATAAACCAACTGTGCTGCCAACTCTGATGTATTGCCTGGTGTCTGGGGTCAGTACCAACAAGATATTGGCAAGAGAGAAATGATCGTAGAACGCGCACACGCACTCCTCAGGATACACGGTTCTACAATTAAACACGCTATAATTTTGAAGCCAAGTGGTTTCCGAAAAATTAGTCATGCGGGATGCAACGCTCTTAATATTCTAATGCAGGACATACGTGTTCAACATCTGACATATATCTGCTCTGCAAGTTTTGTGTCCCATTCACTACAGTGTCAAACTGTAAGATGGTAAAACTACTTCCTTCTACACTAAATAAAATCATAGATTCTTTGTGATACATGCACAGTATACTTTCTGAAGGTATATAGCGCCCATGCTCACATCCAATTACGGTTCAGAAATTGCATCAGTCCTATAAAATCATCGCCAGCAATGGAAAACACAACTTATGAGGAAACAGACAGATGCATAGTAGCGGTGTTTGATATGTGAAATTACACACCATGCTGCACTAACTCCGTAAACAGAACAGCTGTCCAGCAAATGTACACACGCAAGGTTTGCAGTACCTCCCAATCCTCTGTGAGTGGCTGAGAAAAGGAGTTTGAAACATTTTTATATAAGTCACAGGTGCAAACAATTCTATACCAAGAAGGTATCAGAAATAGAGAAATGATCGTAGAACATAAACACATTCCAAGGGCTACACGGTTCTACACATAAACACACTATAATGCTTGGGCTATGCGGTTTCCGACCTATTAGTCGCGTGGAATGGAACACTGTTAACATTCCAATGTAAGAAATATAATTCCAGCTCATGACATATATTTTCCCCGAAAGTTTCTCTCCGATAAACTATGGTGACAAACTATGAAGTGATAAAACAAGTAACTTGCACACCAAAGTAAACGTCGATTCTCTGTAACCCAAACACTATATAGCTTTCCAGAGGAGTATGGCGTCGGCTGTTTACGAAGTTCAAACCCAATTACCGTTCGGAAATAATGATATATTCACTGTTGTGAAATGATCGTCAGGAGCTGAAAAATTTACATGAAGAAACTGCAACATCTTATGAGGAAATAAACACCACGATCAGTAACAAAAGGAGATGTAAGAGCCTTATCACAGTTTACCACCGCCCTTGACGACCTTCCACTTACACACAGAAGTCATGGTCCGATGTTATGTTGTATTGCTCACGTGAAGGTTAATATGGCCATTTCGTCTTGACACCACATCTCTAGAATGCATCCTCTTTTCACTACTGAGGTGTGTATATATAACATCAGTCCACTTTCCTCCAGAACAGGCAATTTTATTGATTTCGGTGAGTACTCGTTTCGTGCTGTTTTTCTCTAATTTTATGTATTCTCAGTCAATTTCTATAATTTTACTAGGTTTCCGCGATTTGTATATTTACATGTCTTTCTCTCAAATTTTACATATTTCACATCAATTTTTCGTGTTTATACCAGGTTTTGACTATGTAGACTTATTAGTATACCAAATTCTTGTCGGGTTTCCAGCCGGATCAAACTATCATCTGAGCACAATATTTCAGCGGTCCACCTGGGCGTTATCATCAGATGAGAAAAGCTACACTGCTGTCGCCGATTACTGACTGCACTCGCAAATGATTGCACCTTTATATGCATCGGAAGTACGACAGCACATGCGCTAGATACAGTGCGCACGCGCTCAATCATTCCTGCTGCCCCCTGGCACCAAAAAGAGTTGCAGCGTCTCCGGTGGCGAATACTGTCGAAAACGATATATCGTTACAAATGATTATTCATAGCCGGCCGATTCAGATGCCGTTGTTTCTTCATGTCTGATAAAACAGGATTCCACATTTTACTTAGCGGGTGTCCATTATCACGATTAATGATATTATCTGCTAGTCTGATTTCGATACATTCTTTTAGAACACGATTCCAATACCGCGAAGCACTTGCAACTACTTGCGTCTCATTATATAGCATCCTGTGTCCCTCTGTAAGGCAATGCTCAGCCACCGCAGATTTATCTGGTTGTAATAATCGCGTATGGCGATGATTTTCAATACACTTGTCGTTGACGGTACGAATAGTTTGGCCAATCAAAATTTTCCCGTACTCACACGCTATTTTGTAAACGACCAATAGTATTAACAGGCTAGCTAGTTTGGCCTTAGTTAGAGAACGCACCCGCTTTACTCGTAGACGATTGGATATTATATCCAAAGATTTATTTTATCTTCACTTGGAGATTTCTTCACTGCTATCTACAATATCTTGGGAGTGGATTGATCTCTTTTGCTGGGCTTTATCAGATTGGGCGCACAGGCGTGCTTCTAGTAGGCACTGCTCTAAATTTCAACGTCTTTGTCCTGAACACTTGATATCGGGAAATGATACTTGTCAACGGACTGTGATTAATCTTACAAGTAAGGAAATGGATGATGTCAAGGTTTCAGTGCTGGGAAAAGGTTTAAACTTCGCAAGCACGCCCAGAAGCATTCCCACCATGGAATTCATTTCTTCTGTTGAACAAGCTGTGTTTCGTCTTCCGGAAGAACAGGCGGAAGAGATTAGACCGGAGGTTTCTCACCTTTTGCGTCGGGCTCGGCCTCCACAAAGTAAAATTTCTTCAGTTGAACGAGCAGCCATTCGGTCTATTAGAGAGGACCCTGAATTGTTAATTTTACCAACAGACAAAGGTAACGCTACCGTTTTAACCTCAAAGGCAGATTATGTGAATAAGATGTATGATTTATTTGAGGATCCGTCATATCGTACAGTACAGAGGGATCCCACGGATCGCATAAAACGGCCTACGATTTCACTTCTGAAGAAGAGTTCCTTACCTGAGGACACTATCAAATAACTACGTCCTGGTGTGACTGTTCCACATAGATTATACGGTTTGCCAAAAATCCATAAGGATAGTGTCCCATTGCGCCCTGATGTTTCTAATTTGGGTGCACCAACTTACAACTTGGCAAAATAGTAGCGCCGGCTCTCAGCCCTCATGTGGGTAAATGTGAACACCATATTTCCAACTCCATGGATTTTATTCATCGTTTAAAGTTGCTTCGTCTTGGTCCGTCTGATTTATTTGTTAGTTTTGATGTGGTGTCACTTTTTACTCGGGTCCCTCTTGAAGAGTCATTGATTTTAATTAATGAAAAACTTGATATGGAAATGACGAAGCTCTGCCGTCATGTTCTGACGTCCACATATTTTTTTATCTGATGACAAATATTTTGAACAAATCGACGATGTGGCTATGGGGAGCCCTTTACCGCCCATAGTCGTTAATCTTTTTATGGAGGACTTTGAGGAAATGGCCCTGAAAACATCTCTTTTGAAGTCCTCAAGTTTTCTGAGATATGTTGACGATATGTTTCTTGATAGGCCACATGGAATAGATTCTTTGCACCGGTTATTGGACCATTTTAATTGTCTTCATCCGAACATCAAATTCACCATGGAAATTGAAAAGGAGGGAAATTTACCTATTTTGGATGTACTAGTTTATAGAAAAGAAGACGGAACTCTTGGACACAGGGTTTACAGGAAACCGACTCATACCGACAGGTATTACATGCTGTCAGTTGCTATCCACCTTTTCAACGTACAGAAGTCCTTTGGACCTTGGTTAAACGAGCATATGCTGCCTCGGATGCTGAAAATTTACCACAGGAGCTGCAACATCTTAAGGAAGTGTTCAATAATAACGGCTATACGGACAAATTCGACGAGTTTGGACCTCTACCTGAACCTTCTGAAGACGCCTTTAGGTCTGTGGCTTTCTTCCCTATGTTGGGAATGTGTCCGCCAGGATAGGTAGACTTTTGAAGAAATATGAGATCAGAAGTTTTCTTCGTCCGCCAGCTAAGATTCGAGCACTTCTTGGCTCTGTCAAAAATGATTTAGGTTTGAGGAAGTCTGTCGTTTACAAAATAGCGTGTGAGTGCGGGAAAATTTACATAGGCCAAACTATTCGCACCGTCAACGAAAAATATATAGAACATCATCGCCATACGCGATTATTACAACCACATAAATCTGCGGTGGCTGAGCATTACATTACAGATGGACTCAGGATATTACTTGCAAGTGCGTCACGGTATTGGGATTGTGTTACATGAAGAAACAACGGCATCTGAATCGGCTGGCTATGAATAATCATCTGTAACAATATATGTTTTTCGACAGTATTCACCACCGGAGGCGCTGCAACTCTTTTTGACGCCAGGAGGCAGCAGGATTGACTAAGCGCGTGCGCACTGTATCTAGCGAATGCGCTGTTGTACTTCCTATGCATATAACGGTGCAGTCATTTGGGAGTGGAATCAGTTAACGGTGAGAGCAGCGTAGCTTTTCTCATCTGATGATGGTGGCCAGGTGGACCGCTGAAATATTGTGCTCAGATGATAGTTTGATCCGGCTGGAAAACTGATAAGAATTTGATATACCAGGTTTTCCTTGAATTTTACCGACATCGTGTCAGTTTTAATATTTTTCGACAGTTTTTCATATGTATATCGTCATATTGCTGACATACCCATGTGTTGTCTGAGTTTCTATGAGAACATTTTAGCGTCTTATACACCAAAATCCTAAGACATCAACTTCTCCCATTGATCCACATGCATTCATTTTGGATTGGACGATCATGGTTGGCTAGTTGGTTGATTTGGAGGTGAGGACCAAACAGTGAGGCCACTGGACCCATCAGATTAGGGAAGTATGGTGAAGAAAGTCGGCTGTGCCATTTGAAAGGAATCATCCCAGCATTTGGATGAAGCAATTTAGGCAAATCACAGAAAACCTAAATCAGGATGACTAGACGTAGGTAGACCATGAAAAACATAGTAACAGTGGCTACATACCCATATGAGTCTCAATGGGTGATGCAGATGATGAATGTATTGGAAACTCAAAGTCTGGAAACAGGTTGATGCTACCTCACAAGTGGGGGTGGGGAGGGAATGTGAGGTAGTATGGGAGGGGTGGTGGTGGTGGTGGTCAGGGCAGGGGTGGCAATGGTTATGGCGAAGGCAAACAGCACCCTCTGGTGGTGGTGTTGTGAACTAGGTCAGCTGGTCTCTGGACCCCAAGGTCAACATATAAAATTTGATATCCCTGCCATAAATTTAAATTTCCCTTCATAGTTTGAATTTTCCACTAAAATGTCAGTTTGCCACAAATTCCAGAAGTGGATGACTGGACAGGGTGAGGAGAGGTGGAATGGGGTGGAACCCACGTGCCAGCTAGGGAAAGCCCATTATGTCATCAGCGGGCAGTTGGTAATTAATTGATCAATTAATTATTTTGCATAAATAATTTGATACCCGGAGCCCCAAAATCACGACTCTTATACATAAAATACGCACGTAAAAATCCCATGTGAGGCGGAAATGTACTTTATACAGTGACTTAGCATGGAGAAATATGCTGCAAAGTGTTCCCATTGCCATCAGAGGGGCTCTGGGAAGTCCATGTTGTAATACTGAAGCACATGCAAAATTGTTGTGCACGTGAAATGCGGACTGAGTTGTAAAACTAGTTTTGCGTTATTTCAATTCCACGTAAGTAATATCGTATGAAACTTTTACTGACCCATAAAGCTGTTTTCATATGACATATCCTGCAATAGCAGGGAAGAGACGGGAACCAGCGGAATAATGGTATCGGACCACAAAACAGGCAAATTGCTTCTCTTTTAACTCTGATTGAAAAGTGATGTACCAGGTACCTCATCCTACTGCCTTTAAAAAAATGGCTCTGAGCACTATAGGACTTAACATCTGAGGTCATTAGTCCCCTAGAACTTAGAACTACTTAAACCTAACTAACCTAAGGCCATCAATACATACATGCCCAAGGCAGGATTCGAACCTGCGACCGTAGCAGTCGTGCGGTTCGGGAATGAAGCGCCTAAAACCGCTCGGCCACAACGGCCGGCTCTCCCACCTTCAGCATTTTAAAAATTCTCCCGAAGTTTTGGCATGTGAACAAATTCGTGCATTTTTGTGTTGACAGTGAATGAGACAGTGGCACTGGGAAAGAGAAGGAAAAGTAATAAATACCGGAAGGTAGTCGATAGGGATTGTGGTATAGAAAGAGCGAAGGAGACAAAGGCAGTGAGAGAGAGAGACAGAGAGAGAGAGAGAGAGAGAGAGAGAGAGAGAGAGAGAGAACGGTAGTGGAACATACTTGAACACTGCTAAGAAAAGAATGGAGGAGACAGCGCCAATGGGAGAAGAATAAAGAGAAAAAGAAAGTGGAATGGAAATGGATGAAAGCCAGTTGCCAAAATTTTTGAGAATATTTCAAAAGGTCCTGAGAAAGATAGAATGAGGCTACTGGTGGCCCTTTTACAGTCCGTGTTTTAAACAGGAACATATTCGCTTTTTTTGTACTCTGATAGAAGCATTTTTCCGGTGGTACATGTTACTCGAGTTGGAGGCGCTACACGAAAAGTATTGTGAATGAAGTAACTCATTCGAAAGCTCTTCTAGTCCGTACTTATCAGAAGGATACCAGCCATAGCGAAGGATGGCGGAGTGTTAAAAATAAGTCTTTTTCTTACTGTTACCTCATAGCAGGTTGTGAAAAAACGTTCTTCGTGTTGATCCTGGCCCTTTCAGACGACCTAGACAAGACACATCACGCGCACTCGCCCTACCTCGCACCCGCCTCTTCATGGTGGATCGGTTCGTCAGTCGGCCGCGGATTTGCAGCGTAACCGCCCGCCTCATCACATGATTGATGTTTACGATTGATTGTGTCACCGACAATGACAGATGAGAGCTTCGCAAATCCGCCGACACACAAACGCATTTACATGCTGGCGATAAATCGCTCTGTCTTTCTTTTCGTTTATTGCACCACATTAGCGCTAATGTAGAAACACGCCCGGAATAATATTTCAAAATTACACCAAAAATGTGAAGAAGTGACCACTTTTTCCACGCCCTGTCAGTTTCAGCTCGCGCTTCTGATAAAAACAGAATTTTAACAGGCCGAAGTGGACCTCGTTTGCCCCAGATTATTATTCTCCCATAAAAACGAAGTAATCGATATTAGTTTTTTAATTGGTAATACAACTCACATATTATCAGTACAGCCGTATATTGTAATCGATCACTCGCGATCTCCTAATTCAACAGTTAATTTAAGTACCTATGCCATATTTTAGCATCATTAATTATTTGTTAATGGTTGTTTTCTCGTTTTTCCTTAGAGATCATGCATTAGGAGCGACTGCACTGATTAGCTTTTGTGCCAGAATCCATACCTCAACACAGCTACATTCAAACTTTTTCGTCTTTAGTATTACGAGCCGGCCGAAGTGGCCGTGCGGTTAAAGGCGCTGCAGTCTGGAACCGCAAGACCGCTACGGTCGCAGGTTCGAATCCTGCCTCGGGCATGGATGTTTGTGATGTCCTTAGGTTAGTTATGTTAAATTAGTTCTAAGTTCTAGGGGACTAATGACCTCAGAAGTTGAGTCCCATAGTGCTCAGAGCCATTTTAACCATTTTTTTTTTTAGCATTACGTCATTTGAAGAAACAAAAAGCACATCAAGTTTGAAGCCTTCTGGACATAGTTTTTTTTTTTTTCGCTTTGAATAACTGTCTCTGCCTGTAAGATCTTAACATTGACAACCACTCGTAGCCTAAATATTGCTGTTACAGGGTCCGCTTTCCGTGTCTTCCGCTACTCTCACTTATCGATGCCCCCTGTCTTGGTCACATCCTGAGTGCAAGGTGATTACGTTGAGTATATCTTTCGGCGTATAAGTCTCTAGCTCTCACTGAATTTCGTTGGCATTCTCCATAAATGAGAAGCATATCGACTTGTTCTTCGAAGGAATACATCATTCACATTCTCTTGATTCGACGATACTAGTCTTATCGTTCCTATTAGTGTTGTATTGCGAAACCGTCGAATGGTGTTTACCTGTCAATGGCACCTTAGATGGATACGCCGTATTCGGTGAATATATCCTGTTTGCACGATATACGAGAGAGAATTGTCAGAGCATATGCTTTGATAAATTCCGAAGTGGTAAGGAATATCACTCAATCCCTGATAAGAAGATTGCAGCACTGCATTGATACCAATGGTCATCACTTCGAACACCCTATATAAATGGACGTTCATGCCACCTTTGAGACCTTCGTTGACCTTCAAAGACCTTACTGTTACACATCATTGGATTTGTCTCGATAGCATCTCATTTAGAAAAACAAAGTTGACCTTCTTATCTCTCACGCGACCCCACCTAGCAACAAAAAACCAACTTCATATTATGGCCCCCGTTGTCCCATGCAACGTTTGTCCCACAAACTTTTCAGCTACTATCACACTTTTGGAGCTATGCTGATTGGCAATAGTTATTGACTCGCCCTGCAGATTAAGCGGAACTTGGATTGAGAACTGATCACCACTGACTGGGTGAACTACAGTGGCTTCCAAAATTTGCAGGGAAATCGCAAAAAAGATCACACCACCAAAATGAAAGCTTACCGTAAGGCTACTAGCATACCTACCAATTGTAAAAGAAAATGGTGCTGCGTTTGCTAGTCTCAAAAGTGGCTCTGAGCACTACGGGACTTAACATCTATGGTCATCAGTCCCCTAGAACTTAGAACTACTTAAACCTAACTAACCTAAGGGCATCACACAACACCCAGTCATTGCTAGTCTCGGTAAGATACAGACGTCAGCGTGTGTAAGAGTAGATCAGCAGTAGTTTCTGCCAGAAAACAGCTCGGGTAGGCAACTTTGCTGAATGACGTCGAGGCGTCATCTTCCGTGCGGTTTATGGCTGAGGGCGATTGACAGACTGGAAGCAGCTAAATGGAGCTATTACTTACGATTAACTCCCCCTCAAACGTGCGACCTTCATGCTCAGAAAGTGGTTGTCATAGGACTGCCAGGATGAATGGTCGAGAAATTTAAAGTAAAAGGCAGTTTCTGCGCACTAGTTGTTCCCACCAGTCCAAGATAACGTCGTGTGACTAGGGCCTCCCGGGTTCGTCGGGTGCAAGTCTTCCGATTTGACGCCACTTCGGCGACTTGCGCGTCGATGGGGATGAAATGATGATGATTAGGACAACACAACACCCAATCCCTGAGCGGAGAAAATCTCCGACCCAGCCGGAAATAGAACCCTGGCCCTTAGGATTGACATTCTGTTGCGGTGACCACTCAGCTACTGGGGGCGGACAAGAGTACCGTGATCACATAAGATACAAACAGCGAGGAGCTTCACTACAGTTATAGCACAGCTAAAATTTAATCATTGGAAGTTCAACAAACACTTCTATCTACTCAGTCTATGTTTTTACGCAGAGGAAGAAGATTAAAACAAAGTAATAGTTCCCAGGCAGCCTCCAAAACCTTGTTAGCATCTAACGATACAGCAATACATAAAACACTGTAAGAGTTCATCAACGGTGCCAACATCCCGATTTAGCTCTCTGTGCTGCCAGTCTAACGCTCTTGGTAATTAGATTGCTAGCGGAGGACCTGAAATTCGCACCCAGTGAAATTTGCACCAAGAAGAGGTCGAGGAAAGGTCCTCCAATCCCTCCGCCAGATCTCCGCCAGGCGGGTAGAATCACCGCTAGGCGGGTTGGAGAGCCCAAGGCCTAATTTTAAAGCAATGTGTGGCTGCAATAGTGTTGCCAGCAGCACTGATGCAACGCGTCACTGCCCAGGCCATATCCATCTCAGTTTTTGTCTGTATGTGTTTGCCTTTCACTCTCAGCCTCGAATCTTCTTCCTTAGCCGACAGTGCTGCTGCGTCAAGTCACGTGAAACAGTATTACTCTCTTCATGGAGATTAGGTTCAACTAATGAATTACACAAACCACTGTTCCAGGAATACAGAAATAGCTACAGGTATGTAGAACTGGGCAAACGAGACAACCAACGAGAAATCCATGCATGTGATAAATACAGCTACAGCTAAAGCGAAAGAATCAGAAAGTAATGTATACAAAGAGCTCATGCTGAAAAAGGACGTTCTCACTGCTATCGTTTTAGAAGATCTGCTATATTGAACAGAAATTTTATTCTTCATTGGTTAGTAAGACTCCGGAACATTTTTGAAGCTTCATCACGCGTTTTAAATGGGTATCAATTTGCCAACTGTTATTATTTTATTGCGATGGTTGTATACATTACTATAAGTCTGGTCAACTCTGATCTACTACATTAATAAATTATTTGAGTCCTTCCACCAAAGCGTTGCAAATGCCTTGTATCAATAAGCAAATAGATGAGAAATGAATTTTAAAGATATAAAATTTTTCATTGCGTCGCGTCTGGCAGCTCAAAAAGACATTTTTAAACATTTACGACAAAGTTCCTAATTAATTATTTAGTGCTGGTTGACTAGTTTTGGACTTCACCCATTTTCACAAGCCACTTCTTACACAGAACGAAATCTGTTAGGTGTGGATGCCTTGATTGTACACAATAAAGGTATCGTCAATAATATGGTTCATATGGTAACCATTTACGTATTTTGTATTTAGGATATGGTTGGTGTGAACAGTTCTATTTATGTCATCACACCTGAATGTTACTCAGAGCTGCGTCCACAGATGTAACAATTGTATTTACCCCTTACTGTACCATATTACGTTAATGTATGTGCAATATATGTATATATTTAATTGTGGTACCTTCATTACCCAGCATGAGGTGATCCACGTGACAACGATATTTTATACAGGGTGTTACAAAAAGGTACGGCCAAACTTTCAGGAAACATTCCTCACATACAAAGAAAGAAAATATGTTATGTGGACATGTGTCCGGAAACGCTTACTTTCCATGTTAGAGCTCATTTTATTACTTCTCTTCAAATCACATTAATCATGGAATGGAAACACACAGCAACAGAACGTACCAACGCGACTTCAAACACTTTGTTACAGGAAATGTTCAAAATGTCTTCCGTTAGCGAGGATACATGCATCCATCCTCCGTCGCATGGAATCCCTGATGCGCTGATGCAGCCCTGGAGAATGGCGTATTGTATCACAGCCGTCCACAATACGAGCACGAAGAGTCTCTACATTTGGTACCAGTGTTGCGTAGACAAGAGCTTTCAAATGCCCCCATAAATGAAAGTCAAGAGGGTTGAGGTCAGGAGAGTGTGGAGGCCATGGAATTGGTCCGCCTCTACCAATCCATCGGTCACCGAATCTGTTGTTGAAAAGCGTACAAACACTTCGACTGAAATGTGCAGGAGCTCCATCGTGCATGAACCACATGTTGTGTCGTACTTGTAAAGGCACATGTTCTAGCAGCACAGGTATAGTATCCTGTATGAAATCATGATACCATGCTCCATTGAGCACATGTGGCCCAATCAAGACATCACCAACAATGTCTGCCCAAACGTTCACAGAAAATCTATGTTGATGACGTGATTCCACAATTGCGTGCGGATTCTTGTCAGCCCACACATGTTGACTGTGAAAATTTACAATTTGATCACGTTGGAATGCAGCCTCATCCGTAAAGAGAACATTTGCACTGAAATGAGGATTGACACATTGTTGGATGAACCATTCGCAGAAGTGTACCCGTGGAGGCCAATCAGCTGCCTGCACACGCTGTACATGGTACGGAAACAACTGGTTTTCCCGTAGCACTCTCCATACAGTGACGTGGTCAACGTTACCTTGTACAGCAGCAACTTCTCTGACGCTGACATTAGGGTTATCGTCAACTGCACGAAGAATTGCCTCGTCCATTGCAGGTGTCCTCGTCGTTCTAGGTCTTCCCCAGTCGCGAGTCATAGGCTGGAATGTTCCGTGCTCCCTAAGACGCCGATCAATTGCTTCGAACGTCTTCCTGTCGGGACACCTTCGTTCTGGAAATCTGTGTCGATACAAACGTACCGCGCCACGGCTATTGCCCCGTGCTAATCCATACATCAAATGGGCATCTGCCAACTCCCCATTTGTAAACATTGTACTGACTGCAAAACCACGTTCGTGATGAACACTAACCTGTTGATGCTACGTACTGATGTGCTTGATGCTAGTTACTGTAGAGCAATGAGTCGCATGTCAACACAAGCACCGAAGTCAATATTACCATCTTTCAATTGGGCCAACTGGCGGTGAATCGGGAAGTACAGTACATACTGACGATACTAAAATGAGCTCTAACATGGAAATTAAGCGCTTCCGGACACATGTCCACATAACTTCTTTTCTTTATTTGTGTGTGAGGAATGTTTCCTGAATGTTTGGCCGTACCTTTTTGTAACACCCTGTATACAGTGGAGAATTTGTTCTCATTGGATTACGCTGGCGTATTTATTGCAGGCATGATCGCAGTTTTGACAAAACACACTCTACACCAACATCATTTATAAAGTAGCCAAAACATGACGATAACTCTATTCTGGCATTTAAGAAAACGAATGCAACAAATGTAGTAAAGCCTACGTTGGACAGATGGATATTTAAGGGGACCTGGACGTACAATGACTGAGATTTTCGAAAACATATTTTTGTCACCATCTGAAAGACAAATTTCTCCCGTTTCAAAAAATGTATTTTTTATCTACTTTTCAGTTGTTGATTTGATGTTAAACGCTCTTTGAACAAATGTCTGCAAACCAGCCAAGTTCATGCGACAGCCATGCAATATCACCATAAACATTTCTTGGCTGCCGCAGTAGGGAAACAAAAAGCCAACATACAGGGACCTTGCACATACAAAATTACTTAGCAGATGTCTACATGACCATACACCAAACCTTAATGAGTGTTACAAAAGCTGTGTGTGGCAAAGAGTACCAAAAACAAACAGTGTTTGTTCGATTGACAGTACTCAGATGTAATGGGTGCCGACATCCGTTTCAGTGACGGTGTAATTAGCAAGACAAAACTAATGGATGAATTAGGCATCCAACCAGGAAATAATATTGTCAGCAAGTAGTTGAAGCTGAAAGGGTTGCGAAAGTCAGTATAATGGTCCAGTATAAGGAAAATATTCCTGAAAAAGTCTACGGAGGATGATGAAGCAGCTGGCCAGCAAGATTAATGCTGCTGGAATGTTCTGAAAGAGACATACGGTGAGTCAAAAACACAGAACAATCTTTTCTCATTTTCTGGAAACTACATTTTCAGGACATTATGTACAAATATCTTCACAATGATTTGAGCTATGTTCACTAAATTCTTACAAAGTGAAACGTTTATTATACAGAATGTCGTATTTCTTAAACTATGAGAGATAATTAAATTACGTTCCTTGTACAGCTTTAGTTAATGTCATTCACTGTTGGTACAAACCGCAACATTCTTCGCATTGTAGATCAAGAGTAACACCCGATGAAAGCCAGGCGCAGATATGCAGCCCGTTGAACTCCAAGTCCCCTTAAAACGAGATATACAAGGTACATAAACAGAAGCGAAAATAACCTTTCAATTTTCAGCACGCTCCTCTGTGAATAATACACCCTCGATTGAATCTATTGAAAGGTGGCTACACTGAGCCACAGCGCCAGAGATTGCGCCAAAGAGTTTTATTCCGCCGCCTCCACTGGCAGTTCTTGTCGAGAAGTCGTGGTGGAGAGTGCTTGTCGAGATGTGGCAGTAGTCAGTGCTTGTTGAGAAGTAGTGAGTCGGTGTTGAGATGTTGTAGTAGGGAGTGCTTGTTCCATCTTTTATGCAGTTGTTTGATGGGCTAGACAGCAGATGTTGTTCGAATGGAGATATTGTAATGATCAGAGTGCTTTTCGTCAATATATATGAAGGTAAAAAAAATTCCCTTTTCTTTTTATTATTTCAATGTCTTAAATAATGCGTCATTACAGGTTCGGTCAACAAAGCATCTGGCTCGTGTTCTTGTATTAGAGTGTAATTCTGGTTTTCTTGCGCAATTGTAGTATTTCTATTTTTTTTAATTACTTCAGTATAAATGGTATTTAAAATTTCTTGTCTTATTGAAGAAGAACCGTGCCAGATGTGTACGTTGAATCACACTTCCACACACAGAACAGTTACACTTGTGCTTTGGTTTCGTACTTTTTGTAGTTGCTGGGGACTTAATTAATTAATTATGTTAACGGAAACTTTCATTTCATTCATTGTTGTTATTCTATGCAGTCAGATTGCGTACTAAAACTAGTCAGGGCCAACCCTTTACGAGACTTCGTAATCGGACAGACAACTACTAAAAAATTAAAAAAGTATTTGCATTTCATATCTATATAATTAAGCCCCCATGCACGTGGCGACCGCTGCTTCGGATCGTCCCTTGGAATTCTTCTGATTGTAAAAATAGTAGACAGTAGTATTGTTGTAGTAATTTGTAGTTTAGTAATTGTAGTCTATATTGCATGTGTAGATTTGGTAATTGTCATTCTTCTAATGATATTTTTTAATTTTTTAATTTTTTTTTTTTTTTTTTTTTTTTTTTTTTTTTTTTTTTTTTTTTTGCAGAATTTAATTTTCGTTGTCTTGTCTACGGGTTTGACAATTTAGTGCAATTATTTCAATTGTTCGTTAATCGTGTTTGAGGAAAACATTTCGTGTGAATGGTATTGTTGGAGATAAAGAGTCATTGTGTGTAATTTTCGTACAGTGACGAGTTTTGTATGTTTTGTAAATGATTACGCGATCGATGAAAAAGGCGAAAATGATGGATAGTGAGAATGACGAAATTGTTAACATGGCGAACTCGCCAACACAGGAGAACAGTATGATGAATAATGAAGTTGAAAACAATTTAATAACTCGGGAGAATAGTCCGGAACCATTTCAAAATTTTCCACAATCAAAAAATTTTCAGGATACGAGATTAACGACAGAAGATATGGAGCAGTTGATGAGTGCAATATTAAATTTGGGATCTGAATTAAAAACAGGGTTAGACTCACTAGACTCACAAATAGGAACAATTAAAACAGAGATGGAAACAATGGAAACACGGTTAGATTCACGAATAGGGACATGTTTCAAAAACATGAAAGATGAATCAAAGAAAGAAATTAGAGAAGAACTACAACGATTTTGAATGCTCACAATAATAGTTTAATTTCAACAGAAATTAGACAAGAGGAACAGGACAGAGAACAGGAAGAAAAAGATCGCGTGATAGTACAGAAATTTTCAGAGTTAAATTTACAACGTGCAAACGATAAGGAAGAAATATTTGAATGAATCGAGGAATCAGTATCAAATGACAGGACAAATAACGCAACAGTATGAACAGTTAACTACTAAATGTGACAATACCGAAACCCGAGTCGCGACACTTACGGAAGACGTAAATAAACAGAAAGAAAAAATAGGTTACTCATTGGAGAGTTGAGGAGATTTCAGATAAACTGACAAGTCTTAGTTTAAATGGGGACAGAGATTCAGATGATACAGCTCCATTGCCATGTGCAGAAACCGAAGAGTACCAGAACATAAATAAGCATGTTGAAAATCAGGGAAAATTCAATGAGAGCGTCAAAAGGGAATTTGAGGCATTACGAAAGCAAGTCAAACAAATTGAAGGCGAAATCGTAGGAAAAGACAGCAAACGATATTTGGAATCACAAATAGCAGAGGGGTTTGAAGAAAGTAATTTGTTTCATTTACGGGATGCAACAAGAGAGCGCCAGGCGCGCGAACTTGACAATAATCGACATTGGGACTGGGACAGACGAGGTAGGTCTTTGTCGCCACGAGGCGAAAACTTTGACTATAAACACTTTTTGACTGTTCGGAAATTTAAGATCTTTCGCAATTCTAAGAATGACATACATCCATGTTCATGGATAGATCAATTTATGTACGCACTTCCACGAAACTGGCCACTAAGTCACAAACTGGAATTTATGTGAGGCTATTAAAGTCCTCAGGGGATTCACTACACTAAGTGAATATGTGCCGTAGCGTGCATAGGGCCCCGAGCTGTAGTGGTGCTATTTCCCTTTTAGTTTTCTGCACCGCTGCCTACTCTTTTACTATTCTTTGCATCTGTCAAAACAACTCTTCGACTATCAATCTATCTAGGGAGTCGTTAAAGAATAACCGGATATGACTATTTTACCCAAAAGTGATTTCGGAAATTACCGTTTGGACTTACTGTATCTTCTGCAGCATTCATTCGTAGTTTAAATGAAATTTTACCTGTTTATCTTCGTAACAATATTACTTCATATGTTGACGACATTCTTATTGCTAAACGTTCTTGGAGCGAGCATAACAAAATTTTGCATTCATTATTACGTATTTTTGCAAGAGTTGGCATTACAGTGAACTTGGAAAAATCTGAATTTGGTCGTTCTCAGGTGAAATTTCTCGGTCATATTATTTCTACAGAAGGTATTCTTCCTGATCCAGAGAAACTAGACGCTATTCGTAATTATGCTGTTCCTACCACAAAACGTGATGTTCGTAGTTTCCTTGGTGTCTGTAATTTCTTAGACGCTTTGTTAGATTGGACAATTTGGCCACACCTCGTTTATGTGAACTATCTGGAAAGAATTCTAATTGGTGTTGGGATGAGGAAGCTCAGTCAGAAATTGAACAACTTCGTGATGCTTTAGTTGCTGCTCCACTTCTTTCACATCCGGATTTATCTAAAGATTTTTGTTTGGCGACGGACTCATCATACAAAGGCCTAGGAGCACATTTATTTCAAGAGATAGAAGAAGACGGCGTTGTAGTACAGAAAACTATTGCATTTGGAAGTCGTGTTCTCTCTAAATCAGAAAATAATTATTCGATTACGGAACTTGAAGCTTTGGCTGTTGTTTGGCAGACATACTAAGGTTTACACCGATCACCGAGCTCTGGAATTTCTTATGTCAACAAAATTAACTCATGGAAGATTGTCACGATGGGCGCTGTACCTACAGGAATTTTATTTTAGTATTGTTTACATACAGGGTTCTTCAAATATTATTGCTGATGCTTTATCACGTGCACCTATGGGTTTGAAACAAAGTGCTGAAGAGGACTGCAAAGAAAACAATTATTGTTTGATGTATATTCAAGGTGTTGCGTTTGAGAATTTTATTTCGTCTTCGCTCCAGGACATCGCTAAGGAGCAAAATAAGGATCCAATCTGGAAGGACATTAAGGAGAAGTGGAGGAGAAAGGAAAGCGTAGCGATTAGACAGCATTATTTAGTTCGCAATTATATTCTTTTTAAACGAAAATTGGTCGACGACTCTGTTTGGTTAGTTTGTATTCCTGATGAGTGGATCAATAAATTGATTTGGTACACACATTTCAGTTATGCACACTTTGGTCCCAGAAAATGCTTTCATAAATTACGAGAAAATTGCTACTTCAGTAATATGGAAAAACGTATTCGATCTGTTCTTGCCAAATGCAAATTATGCCAAAAGGCTAAGCCGCCTACTATTTCTCACAGAGCACCGCTGTTTCCTATCATTCCAACGAAATTAAAGGAGATGGCTGCAGTCGATTTGTTCGGTCCAGTGGTTCGTTCTACTAATGGTTTTGCGTACATTTTCGTAGCAGTGGAATTGACATCAAAATATGTGTGTTTTACACCTTTACGCAAAGCAACAGCTCGTTCAGTATCTAATGCTTTCATCAAACATTTTCTTAAAGAAGAGGGTCATGTTGATAAGGTTATATCACATAATGGATCACAGTTTCACTCTAAAATTTGGCTTCGTACTCTACGGCGTCGTAAAATTAAACCAATTTTCATTTCACTTTTTCACCCTCAATCTAACGCTTCAGAGAGATGGATGAAGGAAATCAATAAATTGTGTCGACTTTATTGTCATCAGAATCACAGAAATTGGGATCAGTATCTTCAGATTTTTCAAAACATTCTGAATGTACTCCCTAATGATTCAACTTCTTTACCGCCTATATTGATATTAAAAAATAAAGCACCGACAAATCGCATTTCTGAAATCGTTCCTTTTCCGCCTACACGGAAACTGCGGCATTCTGAAGTTGTGAACCTGGCTCTGCAAAATATTGCATCTGCGGCTGCTAGAAGAGATAAATCAGCTAAACGTCCTGGTCGTTTAAAAACCTTGTCAGTTGGTCAAAAGGTGTTAATTAAGTCTCACCGTTTGTCTCACAAAGGAAAAGGCTTCTGTCGCAAATTTTTTCTGCTTTATAACGGTCCATATAGAGTTCGCAAAATTATTCATGATAACACTGTCGAAGTAGAAACCCTTAAATCTCGGCGCTCTAAGGGAATGCATCGTATATCGAACGTTAAAATTTTTGTGGAATGACATACTTTTGAGAAACTAACAGCTACATGTAAACATGCAGAGAATATAAGGACACCGCGCCGCGTTCCGGCGGCGGCACATACTCAAAGCAACAGTCAAGTCTGCGCGCCGCACTAGGCAGTCGTTGACCGCAAACAATTACTTCCTACGTCACGCGCCTACAGCTGATCGAGCGCTCAGTGCGAATGCACTGACAGCCGTAAACAAATACACAGTCTTATTTCTCCGAATAAATTCAGTATAAAGCTATAGTGACTTGATTAATTATGTTATTAACGTTCAGTATTTTTCAGGATACGGTTGTATAAAATATTTAAGAACTTCAGGTAAATTCTGTGCGTGTCCGACGTTAAGACGACTTGCTATCGAGAAAATTTCAGGAAGAATGTAATTTCGAAGAAGAAACTAATAAACTAAAAAGGTAACTATTAATTGAGTTTATTTTTCAGGTAACATAATTCCACTTAGGTACGTACTTTAGACGTAATTTGCTGCTCGCGATTACGTGATTGATACTTTGTGCTAATTTCATGTTCTATGAATTTACTTGTGAAGCGACGTGCTTGTGTACGTTAACTGATTTTGACAATGATTGATTAATGAACAGGGTTGTTATTTGTATATATTATGCATCGCTTGGCTGCACTACTTTTTCACTGATGTCATTTTTTTTTATTATGTGCCTGCTGTGCTTATTTATTTAAATTATAATTGTCACCTGATTAGTTGTGCTGATATGTATGTAAGTTATACTTTGTGATTTATCTGCTTGCGCCTTCATGTTTACTTATTAAGATTTCATATGAACATTTATTTGCTTATGCTGATATGATGCTAATGACCTGTTTATTATGTAAGATTTATATTTGCTGCTTTGCGTATGGATTGCATATTTACACATTTCTGTTTTGTTGTCATAACTACTCTTTAATTTGGTATATAGAAATGCTGATATACTGGGTACGAATATGGAGTTTAGGTCACACTATGATATTAATTATAGATTGTTCACTTGGCAGAGCCTCGTTATAAGAATTGTGCTGCATCCACTTGTTGACATTCTGTTCTCTACTGGTATATTTACTCGCTGTTGCATGTTTTGTTTACGCTCAGTGCCTTATATTTTTAAGATAAGAAAATGAACTGCTATAATTCGACGAATGACATTAGTACAAGAAACTTCATAGAAGTCACATGAGCTGGAGGTTTTATGGAAGCTGTATAAATTTGTGCTAATAGAAAGGAAGCTAACGACATGACATACCAACACTAGGTTTAGACCATTGACAGTTATTACACTGCATTTTTCGTGAGCAATTGAAATAGGAAGTGACACTTGACACAAGAAATACTCCACATGTATGTCTCTGATTTGCCATGATTCTTGAAGTGGTGTACACACTGTGAAATATTACGATTTATTCACTCAAAGTCTTATGTGATCTTTCATACTACGTACTCGTACTTACTTACTGAGAGTTATTCAAGCTAAAGGCTGTTAGAAGTCATGTATGCATTTCTTTTGTTTAATGATGGACAAGGTAACCAAAATGTATCTTATAATTCATAATGAGTAGAAGCTTTGGGTCAGATGGATTACACAGAGGTTGTGTGTGGACACTGTGTCTTCGGATTGTATGGGATGATAAATTGAAGTTTGCACTAGGATTTTATCTGTACTTGTTCGAGGAGACTGACTAGAGGAAAGAGTTGTTATGGAAGGGAAATGATATTGGTATTAAGGTTTATATGTATCGACGTATTGAAGAGGTATTATTGAGGTATTGAGAGTATGTGAAGTTGATGATTATTGGAGTTTTGGTGGACAAGAGGTAAGGTAAACGATATTGATGATAAGGTTTATATGTATCGACGTAAGAGGTATTATTGAAGTATTAAGATTATGTGATGATAATGATTATTGGGGTTTTGGTGGATAAGAGGTAAAGTAAGTGAGGAGCATATTTTTTTTGTTAGTTTATATGGAACAAGGAGGATGAAGTTGGCAGACTAGAACACTCAAGTGGAAAGAAGATTGTCTACACACACACACTTTGTTAAATCAATAAGCAGTATATACTTTTTTTTTTTTGGAGAGAGGAAGTAATTGCATATCTTGGCACACTGACAGTTTTTCAGCAACCGTACATTTGATTTGGCTTGGCAAACATTGGTCTTGACATGATGACTATGACGTAGACTAACTATTATTGACTGTTATACATTGCTGCCACTACTACTTGATACACATGTCGAACATCAAATCTTTAACAGAATTGCATTCACACAGTTAACACTATTCAATTACACAGTAGCACTAATGTGAACGAAAGATGAGTGAGTGTGTTTTGTGTGTTTTCCCTTCCTAATCCCAGATAATTGGTACCGACCTGTCTCCTAAATATTATTTTACTTGTTTGTTGTGGCTTGCACTGACACCCATAAATATTATAGGTTTACTGATATTTGTGTATTTGTAATAGTTAATATGACAATTATCTGATATCATTTGTGTGTTTATTATAATTTGTATGTTTAGTGTAAGAGCATTGATAATAATTTTGTAAAAGCAATTGTGTGTGCATTCAAACTTTTGTTCACACCTGCACCTGTTCAACATTGATGTGTGACACTTAGAAATGTTTAATTTCTGCTGATGAACTGTGTGATTAGTGATAGTGAATATTATGGACTGTTACTCGCACTTTTTCTACATGATTGGTGCCACTAGGACATGTTTAATTTCTGCTGATAAACTCTGAGGAACAGTGTGATTAGTGATAGTGAATATTATGGACTGCTGTCTGCACCTGCTTAACATTACTGGGTGCCACTGATGGACTGCTTGTACTGACATAATGTCACTTGTTGGTGTCTGCACCTGTCAACATTACTGGGTGCCACTGATGGACTGCTTCTACTGAGATAATGTCACTTGTTGGTGTCTGCACCTGTTCAACATTGCTGGGTGCAACTGATGGAACTGTTTCTACTGAAATAATGTCACTTGTTGGTGTCTGCACTTGTTCAACATTGCTGGATGCCACTAATGGAACTGCTTCTACTGAAATAATGTCACTTGTTGGTGTCTGCACCTGTTTAACATTGCTGGGTGTCACTAATGGAACTGCTTCTACTGACATAATGTCACTTGTTGGTGTCTGCGCCTGTTCCACATTGCTGGGTGCAACTGATGGAACTGCTTCTATTGAAATGATGTCACTTGTCGGTGTCTCCACCTACTCAACATTGCTGGGTGCCACTGTTGGAACTGTTTCTACTGAAATGATGTTACTTCTTGCTGTTTGCACCTGTTGACCATTGCTGGGTGCTACTGCTGGAACTATCAACTACTTGTTTTTTGAATCATTGAAAGCATTTTATGTGAACATTTGCATAAAATGATTTTTTGTGTATTGTGTAAACTATTATGTAAAGTCGCATGTATGAAAGAATTTGTATTGCTTACTGTATTTTATATATTAGGTTATTGAAAGGTCAGTGCAAAGCCAAAATTTTATCTAATTATGTGATATTTACGTATTAATATTATCTTTTATTTTTGTCTGTATTTTTGTGGACGAATTTGGTGGTATTTTCACCACCAATGCTGGCAAAAATACCATCAAATTCTGGCCCGTGGAGGAAGGGCATATGAAAGGTGGCTACACTGAGCCACAGCGCCAGAGATTGCGCCAAAGAGTTTTATTCCGCCGCCTCCACTGGCAGTTCTTGTCGAGAAGTCGTGGTGGAGAGTGCTTGTCGAGATGTGGCAGTAGTCAGTGCTTGTTGAGAAGTAGTGAGTCGGTGTTGAGATTTTGTAGTAGGCAGTGCTTGTTCCATGTTTTATGCAGTTGTTTGATGGGCTAGACAGCAGATGTTGTTCGAATGGAGATATTGTAATGATCAGAGTGCTTTTCGTCAATATATATGAAGGTAAAAGATTCCCTTTTCTTTTTATTATTTCAATGTCTTAAATAATGCGTCATTACAGGTTCAGTCAACAAAGCATCTGGCTTGTGTTCTTGTATTAGAGTGTAATTCTGGTTTTCTTGCGCAGTTATAGTATTTCTATTTTTTTAATTACTTCAGTATAAATGGTATTTAAAATTTCTTGTCTTATTGAAGAAGAACCGTGCCAGATGTGTACGTTGAATCACACTTCCACACACAGAACAGTTACACTTGTGCTTTGGTTTCGTACGTTTTATAGTTGCTTGGGACTTAATTAATTAATTGTGTTAACGGAAACTTTCATTTCATTCATTGTTGTTATTCTATGCAGTCAGATTGCGTACTAAAACTAGTCAGGGCCAACCGTTTACGAGACTTCGTAATCGGACAGACGACTACTAAAAAATTAAAAAAGTATTTGCATTTCATATCTATATAATTAAGCCCCCATTCAATATCGAGAGAAATTTAACTACTTTACACATGCCTTCAAAGGCCAATTGATGGACATTCTAGAAGAAACACCTGTACAAATCTACATTCACACGACTAATTACCCGGAACAAATGTTAAACAACAAACAGAATCGCGCAGCAGAAAACTCATAGAAAGTTCCATAGCACCTTAATCAGCACACGAAAGGCACTCCACCGTGCATTAATCATCAAATACGCGACTACAAACGATTCATGGAAACCTTCAAGAGTACCTTAATCAGCATGTGAATCGCAATCTATACAGTGAGAATTATAACAGCAGAATACTATTGTGTGTACATTTCATTGAAATACAAATTAAACAATACGTTTGCTTTCAAATAGTGCTGAAAGGAAATGAAATATTTATTGTACAACTGTGATGTGATGGAACACTGTCTTATTCTGGATATAGTCACTGATCTTAATAGAATCGCGAAGTAAACCGAATACATCAAAGATTGTATAAGACATAATAAAATTCGTTGCATCGACATCTGTCATAATTGTTGTAACATTTACTATAAATAAGCCAGCGTGACCCACAATGTAGTTCACTGAGGAAGTTCTCCATTGTATATAAAATATCGTTGTCACGTTAATCACATCATGCTGGGTAATGAAGGCACAACAATTAAGGAAAATATATCTTATGCAAACATGTTAAAATAATACAGCAAGGTGTAACTACGATTGTGACATATTCTAACGCAGATCTGAGATACATGTAAGTGTTATGACATAAATAGAACTGTCCACACCAAACACATCCTAAATACATAATACGTAAGTAGTTACCATATGAACCATACTACTACTGATAGGCTAAATTTGTTATTCACATTCGACGCATCGACTCATCACAAATTTTATTCTCTGTAACAGGTGGCATCTAAAAATAGGCAAAGTCTGAAAGTTGTCAACCAACACAAAATACCTAGCAGCTCCGGTGCAAACTTTTAAAAATGTATTTTTTTCAGCTCTTGAAAGAGAAATATCAGACCTCTGTATCAGCCCCCACTAGCCGAAAACTGAACGGTAGCAACTCGGGGATAATAGATAATAGTGGTATTGGTGTTACCAATTCTCGGACGAATTACTTTTAAAAGACATATTCGAAATAGGATTTCAGCATTCTGGAAAAGGTACGTTCTCAGTATCAGTTAACAAGCTAAAGTTTCGGAAGCAGTTCGCCTGCTTTAAAAAAACAACGCATCCATGATGCCCTATTTCTTTTGTTCTTACTAATATTTTTCCTTGTAGAATGCAAATGTAGGAGAGCTCCACTCACATCCACAATCTTGCTTTTGTTCCTTACGCGGCCATAGCGTGGCTCATGTAAACACATTTTACCAGGAAATTTTTTGCCGCAAACATTGGCAGACCACAGTGGCCAGCAATGTTGCCGTACATTTGTCTGTAATTCGTGTGGCCGTGATATTGCCAGACAACACTGCCGGCCTACATTGCCAGCAATAGCCATTTCTTACAGTCTGTGTAAATGTACTTTTATGTGGTGTACAGGAGAAGGGGACTAGTGATGATCGAAGTTTCGTAATGGCGCATTACTTATTATGACAAGTGATCATTTTTTCTGTTAGACGATTTTTCTTAGTACTTTATCTTCAGAGACTGCAATCGAAAACGAAAAACCAATTTACAAATACAGAATTTAAATATATAACAATTTCTACTTCATAAGGAATACTTTAAAATAAACAGAAAGTAAAATATGGACCACAGCCGTGGATCAGCTTATGGTACATGTAATGTATCTAAGACGCGTTGTCGTACTAACTAAAAGTCCGGGGTTAGATACAAATATTGGTGAAATTAGCTGTACACGACTTCCCACGTCGCACCTAGCGCTACATACGCGCAGCCCTTGTACAGGGCGCCTTCATCTTCGTACATTATGCAACAACGCATGTTATGTACTTTACATACAACTGATATACCATCTGTAGTTATGAGCCATACCTTATTTTATGTTTATTTTAAAGTATGCTTTCGACAAGTAGAGGAGATAAGATTTTTAAATTACATGTTTCTAATTTTAAGTATATCTTTTACATTGTTTCTGGTGAGGGACGACGTTGGCCGATACAGGCCTTATGCGAAAATTTTGTGATTTTGTCAGGGAGAAAATAAAATATCAAACAGTCAGTCATGGTACTCCATACATGAAACGTCGTCTCTTCTAGGAAGTGATAATGTTGTGTCTATGGATTTTTCGTAATAAACAGACTCCTATCACAGTTTATCCAGGCTTTGGACTGACTAAATGGAGAGAGCAAACTGTCATTTAGGCGTGTTTAAAATCTGATTTTTTTCTTCTTCTTTCTTCGTTTGGGTTATCTAAGGACCACGCACCAATTTCAATGCTTCCTTCTTTGTTGTTCTTTCTTTTTCCTCCAGTATTCTTTCATCTTTTCACTATGTATCCTTTTTCTCTCCTCGGACCATTTTGATCCTGTCTTCTTCTCCCTCCTGCCTTGGAATCCTTCCATTTTTAACACTTTACTCTTGAAACTCTCTGTTTCTGTTGCATCTTTTTCACTTATGTTGTTTCTTTCCAAATCTTTCCTAACTTTTTGAATCCAGGCTATTGTTTGACTCTTGTCCCAAAGATATTTAAAAATCTGTTTGGTTAACCTGTTGCTGTTCATTCTGTATAAGTTCCAAAAAAATAGTAGTCGCCTCTTTCGTAGTGTTTCATTTATGTTTTCTATGTTGCGATAAACTTCTTCATTGTTTCTTAATTTCCATACCTCTGTATTTTTTGGTGGTCCAAGTATTTTTCGAATGATTTCTCTTTCTAGGACTTCAAGTCTGTGTAATTTGTACTTCAGTACTAAACATTCACTTTCATAAAGACATTCTGGTTTTACTAGTGTGTTGTAGTGCTGTATCTTCAAATTTTTAGACAGACATCTTTTGTTGTAGACATTCCTAGTTATTCCATAAGCTCTGTCCATTTTATGCACTCTTTCTTCTATAGTGAATTTTTCTAAGCCATTTTCTTGGATAATTTCTCCCAAACATTTAAATTTATTTACCCTCTTTATCTGGCCACTATCTGTTTCTAGGGATTCCGAAGCATTTTTTACATTTATCATAAATTTTGTTTTTTCTACAGATATTCTTAAACCTGCTTTGTTGGCTATTTCTTCTAAGAGATTGATCTGTATCCCAGCATTTGTTAGGTTTTCAGAAAGAATGGCAAAATCATCTGCAAATGCTAAACAGTGAATTTCAATACCTTTGTTTTTAGTTCCCAATCTGATTCGTGATAGCTTCTCTTCTTTTAGTTTTTGTTTCCATTATCTTACTATTTTATCTAGTACGCAGTTAAAGAGGAGTGGAGACAGATCATCATTTTGCTTTTTTAAATTTTTTACATTTTTGTATTTAATTTTTTAAATTTTATATTTTATTTTTAAATTTGAAAGTTGCTATGAGTATTTACATTTTGTACATGCTTTCCATATGTATCGTCCAACACTAACATATTGCTTCATTCAAATTTTTGGACGAAAGACATTGCTTTCAAACAAGCCTCTTCATACTTTTCTACTTTTTATCCAGGCTTTCATCAAGTTTCGTATTAGTTGTTTTCTTTCGTTTGCCTCCGATACTTATTTCTGACATCATTAATGCACATGCCGAGTTCTCTGCTTATGTCTTCATACACTCGATCACGTCTTTAATTTTAGGATTCGGTTTTCTGGGAAGATTATTAATTTTGTTGTGCCAACCTTCTACAGCGTCGTTGGAACGATGGCTCCGTCTGTAGCAATTTCGAAGACTGATCGGGTTTTCGTCATTTTCCAACCATCTATCTACAAAATAGTCGAAAAACTGAGAAACCTTGGCGATATCCGGTGCTTGTGAATGTATCACGAACCAGCCATCGCAGACATCTTCAATTAGAAGAAACTCCAGAGCAACACACAGGCGAATTTGCAGCCTTACTTCTCCGTTCTCTCTGTATTCGTAAGTCCCAAGTCTTGCACTTTCATCCAGAGAGATTTCGCCATATGGAAATGGCAGTCATGCACTTGCACCCACGGGATCACAACTTTTAGCGCAGAAATCGCAGCTGATTCGAAATCAACTGTAACATTATTAGGTTTCCATTGTAGTACATTATCCAGAACATTGCGGAAAAGACGGATATTTGTTTCTTTTCTTTTGTTTGGTAAGAATGCAAAAGCCACTGGGTAGATGTTTGTTTCGTACTTTGAACTTCCGAAGTCTGCATGAATAGTACATATTTGTGAAAATTGCTTGCAGCAGCATTTGAAAGTCCCATGCAAAAAAAGTCTAGTTTAGTCCTTAGAGCCTATCTTCCTGCTTTTCCGCTAAAATCTATGATCCCATCTCCAAAGCTGTCATCACTTAAGAGAAAACTGGCCTTTCTGATTACCATGTGATTTGGCTCGGTGCATGTATAAATGTATAATATCCTCTTCATTGCTGTTCTGGAATTTCGGTAACAAAATCATACCGTCGATTGTGCAAGTCGCCTAACTCTATTGTATTCATTTTAGAACCCAAAGTCTCTCCCTCTCGTGATCTTTTCTTCACCTGATTCAACGTCTTTTTTACTATACGCGAGCGTCATCCAGTGCCCCACATTTATGCTCGTTTGAACTAAGTACAATACAGTCTTTGGTATTAAGCATTTCTCGGCAATATGTTGTTCTATGTTTCGAACAGCGCCATATCACAGTTTGGATGTACGAGTAACCATCATAATGGGCACACCATTTACCGTGGGTGGTTGTTGACAGTTTCATATCGATTGTATAAGCACACAGAGACACAAGGCGAACGAGCTGAACACTCCGAAAGGTAGAGTCACACTGACAGTGATTGGCCAAGGGGTCAGTCACCTGAGCGGACGAGGGCGTCCCGAGTGCAGGTAGGCCGTGCCGCACAGGGATCGTTTCCGGTGGATGACAACTCCCGGGGGCGCATGTAGGCTCTGCCCTTGAGCAGGTAGCTTCCAGCAAAACTGGGTGCGAATTTCAAAGATTTCTGGCTGGGTGCGATTTTCATATATCCAGACCACAGCACGATTAGCTAACGATATTCGCACGCGTTACTCAGCAAGACATGGAACGCTTAGCGTACGAATGTAAGTCACTATGTAGCTAATATATCATGTATATTGTATGTTAAGCGGAGACCTAGAAACGACGGAGAGGCTCCGTCCCCACCGCAGCCGCAGTGGTCCGCAACTCCACGACGAACGACGACTACCGCCGTCCACTTCACCCCCCCCCCCCCCCCCCCTCGTCGCCACACACCAAACCCAGGGTTATTGTGCGGTTCGGCCCCCGGTGGATCCCCCAGGGAGCGTCTCACACCAGACGAGTGTAACCCCTATGTTTGCGTGGTAGAGTAATGGTGGTGCACGCGTACGTGGAGATCTTGTTTGCACAGCAATCGCCGACATAGTGTAACTGAGGCGGAAAAAGTGGAACCAGCCCGCATTCGCCGAGGCAGATGGAAAACTGCCTAAAAACCATCCACAGACCGGCCGGTTCACCGGACCTCGACACAAATTCGCCGGTCGGATTCGTGCCGGGGACCAGGCGCTCCTTCCCGCCCGGAAAGCCGTGCGTTAGACCACACGGCCAACCGGGCGGGCGTAATGTATCATGTACTCGCATGCGTCTGAATAATGATGAATCTATACGTATGGCTGGAAAACCAAAATCTGACTCTTGTATACTGTTCTCGCGTTCTGTCTATTTGATACGTATAGACCTGCACAAATATTCAGTTCCCTCTCTGCAGCTTTTGAAACATTTCTTACAGGATATGTAAAAGAATATTTTGTGCTAATTTAGGTATGTAATCATTAATATGGATTCAATTGGGAATATCCTAAATGTATACCAACGGCAATTTATCAATTCTTATTGTGTTACTATTGGACTTTTATAGCACTTAACAGCGAGGTCATCGGTCCCTTCGGATTAGGGAAGGATGAGAAAGGAACTCGGCTGTGCCCTTTCGAACGAACCATCCCGGCATTTGCCTGAAACGATTTAGGGAAATTACGAAAAAAGTAAATCAGGATGGTCGGATACGGGTTTGAATTGTCGTCCTTCCGATAGCGAGTCCAGCGTGCTAACCACTGCGCCACCTTTTTTTTTATCTCAATTTATTCGTTTTCGTTCGTCGTATCTGCTCGGGGCGGACGTCGCAAGACACCCATTTCAGTTCGTCGTTGATTCATTAACTGAGTTTTTTTATTACAGGGGACAGTGAACCCCCTGACCGAACACGCTGAGTTACCGTGCCAGCGACTCGCTCGGTCACACGCGAGTTGTTGCAGCACTGGCCTTTGTGAGGAGACCAATCTACCTGTGTGGCGCTCGCCTCCTGTAACTAACTTTTCCAGTAGCATGGCTGTATAGGTAGCTCTAGGGAGTATATATATGCCTTTTTTCTCTTATTATTTTGTTTTATTCATTATATTTACCAATAAATGGCAGTACATTCAAATATTACAAGAACACAAATGTTTCAATGTATCTACTTGTACCTTAGCCATAATAGAGCCCGGTTTAGGTTATCGAGCATGAGTAACCGAATGGTAGTGAGATGACGAATAATAGACAATGATTGTTGACATGATTTGGGTAGTGGGTTGGTTTTCCACGTATAAGGACACGAATAAAACATTTACATTAATATGTTTACCGTATTGATGTGAACTGCAGAAACACAGTGATGAATACTGAGCGAACTCTGAATTTTGCTCTGCTCTTTCATTCGTCGATGAACTAAGAGTGTTTTCGCGCGTGCAATGGACGCAAATCGGTGGAGCAATGGTATAGCAATTCCTCAGCGAGATACCAGGTTTCAGCATTTCTTGGACTCTGCTTTGATAGAACACCTTTGAATTGTGTCGTATCAGTCAGTGACCTGAAACTGTTTCGCGGTCGCCACGGAGTGGGATCTTCTATAGAGGAATATATTCCGAAGATACGCCAGTACCGCGTATTTCAAATTCTGCATCCTCTGGAACTACTCGTACAATCCCACAACATCAAGCTCACGACGACAGGTGTGACAGTACAGGAGTCCTATCGCTAACTGCGACAGATGTATAACTGAGCTGGAGACATTATTTTCAATACAAAATCGCCAAAAACCATTATCACGCGCCGTCGTCGCCACACTGTCCCGGAATCCTGCAACGAGGTGAGGTGCAAAGAAAGCGAGGAATTTTGAAACTGACTGCTAAAGAAAATCAGGCTCTCAGTTATACAAAAGATTCATATTGTTCTCTCTTTAAATGAAATATTGTTCCAGTTGCAACAGGCGCGCCGGATACGTGGGTTCTCCAGGGCTGGAGCACCCACATAAATAGTATCGTGGGTGAGTCGCTCAAGCAGTATGCCAGCATCACGTTAGCCTTCTCCTTCCCCTCTCTAATCGGCATTAACAGCATAAACACGAAATTAAATTTTTTCTCACGTATTCATCACTTTCTCTTAGAGACGCATTCCTCGCACTTCGTGAAGAAAAGGTCCCAACCAACAATGCCTTATGAGCTTACATTTTTTTTTATTTCCTACTATTTGTCAGAAGGGTTCCTGTTTACTTCACTCTTTCACATTTCGTAGTCTACCTACCTATTTCATTTTGATCAACATTCTTCAGCTGCAGATTAAATATTTTTCCTCTGTTCATTTTTCCTTATTATTCAAGTTATATAACTGCACTTAAACTAAAGCAATTCTGCTGCTTTTGTTACCAGTAATGCTTATATTTTCTGAAAGTCTCCTTCCCCTATCCTATCCATTTTGCTATTTCTTTACTATAATACCCATTTACATGCTTACAAATTAAGTGAAAGAGTTCATCTATTCAGGTTTCTTTCGCTCTGTTGTCATACGTACTACGCTGTTTTTCTTGGAAGCCTTGATATGCATTCCAAATGTTTCTCACGTTTTTTTCATTTATTTTTTTATTGCCAATATCCTTTCCTGAAGATCTTCGCATTTTGCCAGGTCCACTTGAACACAGTCTATGGGAACTTTATTTTTTTATGTTTTTTTTTATTATTCACCCGCGATGTATAGTAATAGGTTATCTGCATCTACATCTACATATATACCCCGCAAGTCACCATACGGTGCGAGGCGGAGAGTACACTGTACCACTACAAGTCATTTGCTGTCCTGTTTCACTCGCAAACAGAGCGAGGCCGCAAAGGACTATCTATATGCTTCCGTATGAGCCCTAATTTCTCCTCTCTTATCTTCTTGGTCCTTACGCTAAATGTATGTCGGCAGCAGTAGAATCGTTCTGCAGTCAGCTTCAGATGCCAGTTACCTAAATTTTTTCAGTAGTTTTCCTCGAAAAGGACGTCGTCTTCCCTCGGGGGAAGCATCTCCGCAACACTTGCATTTTGTTCGAACCTACCGGTAACAAGTATAGCAGTCCGCCTTTGAACTGCTCCGATCTCTTTCCTAAAATCGATCTACTAGCGATCCCAAGCAATTGAGCGCTACTCAAGAACAGGTCGCGCTAGCGTGCTACATGCAGTCTCCTTTGCAGATGAACCACAATTTCTCAAAATTCTCCAATAACCGAAATCGACTATTCGTCTTCCGCACCACAATCCTACAATCCCCACATGCTCGTTCCATTTCGTATCGCTTTGCAACGTTGCGCCCAGACTTTTAAACAACGTGACTATGTCAAGCAGGTCACTACTGATGCTGCATCCGAATACTACGGATGTGTTTTTCCTAATTATCCGTATTAAATTACTTTTTTTACATTTAGAGTTAGAGCTAACGGGACATGACTGAAATTTGCATTTTTGTCTGTGGAAGGGTTTGCTTTGAGGTCAACAGGCTCCAGTGAAGTGCGGAGGATCGTGGACACGGGATGACAGGGCGCGCTCAGGCTACAGAACAAGTGTCGGCAAACAGCAGCAGGGGTGAGGTGGGGGATTAGCGCGGAGGCCGCTGACAGATGCCTGTCGGAGGCATCGCTCAGCGCGGACAGCCGCGCACCCCGCTACACACGACACGCCCCGCCACAGCTGATTTACTGGCGCTACCCAGTCTGCTGCGCCGCGTACAGCTACACGGCAAACATTACCGCAGGTATACTGCTCCCGATTACGACAACACCTCGAAGGAAAGCGAAAAATACTTACAAGCAGCTTCGTCGGTGGCTACAATTTTCTGCTATTCTGATTGTGACTTCATGCTGCAAAGCTCACCGTGTGTAGTATTAGACATCCCCAGGAAACATCACACGAAAACCGTGTAACAGTTACTTACTTACACGTTCCATACATCGTTCGAATAGTTCTTTTATCGAAATGTTGTGGAATGAATCAGTTGACAGGATTTGTATACATTACTTGTGTTAAGATCTTTTTTCTACCAACTAACAATTCGTCCATGAAACACAAGGAGTTGCCAAGGGGAAATGGTTATTAGTTAGATTTAGAACTTGCTTTGCTACCTTTCAGACATTTTATGTTAGTGGGTAAGTGATCAACAATTGAAGACCAGAAATGGGGAAAGCTGGAAGTTCCAAAATTACGTATTTACGTTTTTTATCCGTAAGTCGCTGAATGCGTTTTGAGACAGGCTGGAAGTACCAGAGAAGGCTAAAAGTCTCCTTGTACTTCAAAATGCGTCTTGTAGATTTATCTGTGTGTAAGTTCCTTTGTTCGTGACGTGAGGAAGGCTGAACGTACCGATCGAGCTTGAGCGCGGTATTACCGCGTTACAACCTGTTTCTCGTTCGCTTTCCTCCAAGAAACAACCAATAGCAGATTTTAATTCATGTCAGTTATTGTGTATGTAAATCTTTTGTGTCCAGTGCGTTATGATGGAAAGAAAAGGCAAGATTAGAAACATAAATAGGAATACTGACCTCAGAATTCAAGGAGAGCTGTATGTTAACAAAAGGACAGCTATTGCTCAGAAAGAACTACCACAACTTTATGCAAGTTGAAATCGTTAAAACTGAAACGTTCGTTGTGCAGCATAACGAAACAAAACAAAATATCGTATAATTTTCAGGTTAAAACTCTTATATCTTCCCATCTTAGGGTATATTCTTCGCCTTAGTTTGACCTAGAAATTAAGTGCCGAGAAAAATAAGAATCCATTAGCCTTGGTCGATTTTCTCGAACTGAAATAGGGGGATTTTTACTTCCTGTTGTGTCACTGATGTCAGTACTATATTCTTTGTTATTGCTCAGAAAGAGATGAGGTGATGAAACTTCCTGACAGATTAAAACTGCGTGCCGGTAGGGGACTCAAACCTGGAACCTTTCTTCCAGGCTTACTAGTCATGCAAGGTATGCAGAATGACTTTTGTGAGGTTGAGAGGTAGGAAATGACGTACTGCTGCAAGTAAAGCTGTGAGGGCATGTTGTGACTCCTGCTTGGGCAGCTCAGTCGCTGGAGCACTTGGCTCCCGACTTCTGAGGCACTGACAGTTCAATAATGTGTAATAAAGGACCTTTTTGTCGACCCACCAGGTTAGCCGAGAGCGCTAATGCGCTGCTTCCTGGACTCGGGTAGGAGCCCTGGCCCCGGATCGAATCTGCCCGGCGGATTCCCATCGTCGGTTGGTGTGCCGGCCTGCCTGGATGTGATTTGTAGGCGGTTTTCCACATCCCGCTAGGTGAATACCGGGCTGCTCCCCACGTTCTGCCTCAGTTAAACGACTCCCAGACATCCGAACACGCTCGCACTTTTCCCTTAACTACACTCGACGCAGACGGCAGGGGTACACTTATTCCGTCCCGGGGGGTATGGGGTGGCGGCAGGAAGGGCATCCCGCCACCCCTTTCCGCTAAGCTTGCCAAATCCGTTCCTCACGATGCCGACCCTGCGTCAGTGCGGGACATGGCACCAGTGAAAGAAAGAAAGAAAAAGAGAAAGGACCTTTTTTCCTCTAGTGTTGTAGTATTGTAGTATCACTTTTCTTTCAAATTGTGACCCATTATTTATGACGACTTTCATTAGCGAATATACACACACCACAAAAAGTTTTGCATTACCTTGGTTCCGAGAGTTCCGGAACCTGTACAGAAAATTGGAATAGAGATCAACATAAACATCATTTCCGGCCTTTTTATTGCTCATGAAACCCACACATTGCATGTTCTACCACCATACAGAGAAAACTACGGAGGTAATGGTCCAGCTGGCTGGAGTGGTCGAGCGGTTCTAGGCGCTACAGTCCGGAACCGCACGATCGCCACAGTCGCAGGTTCGAATCCTGCCTCGGGCATGGATGTGTGTGATATCCTTAGGTTAGTTAGGTTTAAGTAATTCTGAGTTCTAGGGGCCTGATGACCTCAGCAGTTAAGTCCCATAGTGCTCAGAGCAATTTGAATCATTTTGATGGTCCAGAATGCTGTACACACCGGTACCTCTAATACCCAGTAGCACGTCCTATTGCATTGATACATACCTGTATTCGTCGTGGCATATTATCCACAAGTTCATCAAGGCATTGTTGGTCCAGATTGTTCACACCTCAACGACGATTCGGCGTAGATGCCTCAGAGTGGTTGGTGGGTCACGTCGTCCATAAGCAGCCCTTTCCAATGTATCCCAGGCGTTGTCGATAGGGTTCGTGTCTGGAGAACATGCTGGCCACTCTAGTCGAGCGATGTCATTATCCTAAAGGAAGTCATTCACAAGATGTGCACGATGGGGCCGCGAATTGTCGTCCATGAAGACGAATGCCTCGCCAATATGCTGCCGATATGGTTGTACTATCGGTCGGAGGATGGCATTAATGTATCGTAAAGCCGTTACGGCACCTTCCATGACCATCAGCGGCCTACGTCGGCCCCACATAATGCCATCCTATGTGTATGCCTATAAATTGGTGGACTGAGCTCTTATTAAGTAGACTAAATTTAAGTTTACAAGTATATGCTTACTCCGCAAGCCACTGCATGGAGTGTGGTGGTACCCAGTACCCTGTACCACTGCCGGCCGCGGTGGTCTAGCGGTTCAGGCGCTCAGTCCGGAACCGCGCGACTGCTACGGTCGCAGGTTCGAATCCTGCCTCGGGCATGGATGTGTGTGATGTCCTTAGGTTAGTTAGGTTTAAGTAGTTCTAAGTTCTAGGGGACTGATGACCAGAGCTGTTAAGTCCCATAGCGCTCAGAGCCATTTGAACCATTTTGAACCCTGTACCACTACTATTTATTTCTTTTTCTATTCCTCTAGAAAACAGAGCGAGGGAAGAAGATTACCTATATGCCTCCTTATGAGCGCTAAATTTCTGACATCATGTCTTCGCGGTCCTTCTGCGGTGTTGGCAGCAGTAGAATCCGTCTGCAGCCAGCTACAAATGTCAGTTCTCAATATTGTTCCTTGAAAAGAAAATCGTTATCCCTCCAGGAATTCCAATTTGAGCTACCTGGCAAGTGTAATCCGATTGCTGGAAAAAGATTACTCGCCATGCAGAGTGACTTTCAATCAGTTTAATTAATTAGCCTACCATTTTGATATCAATGACGTGACACCCATCGGGTGGAAGCGAGGGTTGGGGTACCATAGATATGATTTAAGAGTTGGAGCGGTAATCAAGCGTTTTTTGGTTGAGGCGATATCTTCTAACGGAATTTCAGTCTCCCACGTATCAGCTATATTAGCGAATTTATAAGCTGATACATAGTATAAATCTGATATTTACAACCTCTCTTTGCTGTCACCTAAAGAAACTCCATACGTGACGAAGTATTTGGTTACTTTAAGAGAGTTTGAAAGCGAGGAAGTTCTCTGTAACAGAGGTAGATCCTAGCACTCTGTCATGAGCCAAATATGAGTTTAATATTCCAGTCTTGTGATGCAGGATGTAATAGACATTAAGCTGATTAGAACATTTTTTTACCTGATGGGAGAATACTTAGAGGAAATATAACCGATTCCATACTGTTACAAGATTTTCACAACTAACAGTACTTTAGCGATGTAAAAACGCCTCTATGCCCTAGTTTCGTCTGTCTTCGAGTCCGCACCGAGAGTCTGTTTTCGGCCGGTGAGCGGCGATGACGTCTTGTTTACGTCCCGTCCGCAGAGTCGCGAACGCGCGTAGTTTGTTTACTTCCTCGCCACAGCTAATACTCGCGTCCGTTAACACTGAGTCGCCATGGCTCATTCGTACGGAGAAGCTACCATCAAAATCAGCTTCCAGCCCGACTACCCACGACCACGAGCCTTTGAAGTCGAACGATTCATCCGTGACGAAGTTCAAATATCAACACAGCACATCATCGGTATCCACCTATCCATCACAAGTAGCGTCGTTTACGTCAAGATGGTCGATGACGAGTTATGTCACGCAGTTGTGAACAGATGCGCGAACACTCTCAAGTTCAAACACTCCGATGGTCACATCGGAGAGGTTACTGTTGACCATGCTGGACTAGGATTACGCACACTAAGAGTCTTCGAACTCCCTTTCGAAGTACCACCGCACGTCGTTACCTCAGCTTTCCGCCCTTATGGGACGGTAATTAGCCACGTGGCCGAAAAATCGAACACCATCGAGACGTACCAGGTCCTCAACGGCGTCCGACAAGTGAAAATTGAATTAAAGCAACATGTGCCGTCGCCGGCCGATATGGCCGTGCGGTTAAAGGCGCTGCAGTCTGGAACCGCGAGACCGCTACGGTCGCAGGTTCGAATCCTGCCTCGGGCATGGATGTTTGTGATGTCCTTACGTTGGTTAGGTTTAACTAGTTCTAAGTTCTAGGGGACTAATGACCTCAGCAGTTGAGTCCCATAGTGCTCAGAGCCATTTGAATCATTTGAACCAACATGTGCCGTCCTACTTAGTCATAGGTGGCTGTCGAGCAATAGTAATGTACGACGGACAACCTCGTACTTGTTCTGGTTGCGGCCATGAGGGTCATATGCGCTCGGCGTGTATTCAACGCCGGGTTACACAACTTCCATTGCATGACACGACACCACCTCCTACACTCACGGCCTTCCCCCCAATTACGCAGAGGTGACACGATCGACCGTCATGACAGACGACACCCCCCCGGAAGACAGGAAGCGTTAGAATGCACACCTGTCGCCGGTCCTGGATTGACCAACACCATTACGGTGTCTGCAGAGGTTGAAGAACGCCGCCCATCGACTCCACATGAAGATTCGGACGAGAGAATGGAACTCGACGCTACGGTTGTGCCTTTCTATCTGAGGGGGATGCTATACGGGAACCACAAACTCTTTCGGACACAGAAACCCACTTCCGCAAACAAAGGTCACCGAGAAAACATAAATAGCGACGTCGCACACCCTCAGACGATTGCCTCCAGCGGACGTCTTCTCCAGTTGACGACCGGACGGCCGACGAAACGACGGGGAAAATGGATGACACGAGATTGCCCTCGCCTGTCACTTTGTCTGATTTTGACAAACCTTATTCCGCTCTCTTGGGCAAAAGGATGGCTAGCACAGCGCCCGCCGTTGGTACACAACCGGAAACAACTGCGGATTCACCCTTAGTCACTCAGCCCACAAGTGTTCTGCCGCAGCCACCGTTAACTTACGGACCTTGGGCGGATGACATTGAAGACGATTCTACGGCCGTGGTGGATGAGGAGAAGGGTCTCTCCTCCCACACCTCGGCCCCTCCCGAGTAGCAACAGATGACGGCGCGGACGCGGCCAGCAGATCACAGGCCCCACCTTTTACGGCGACACTGACGGCGGCCCCCGCCGCAGGAGACGATCTACAGACCTATCGCTTAACGACCATCAACATTAACACCATTCGGACACGTACGAAGTTGTCGCTGCTCCAAGACATGCTCAATACAGCAGACGTTGACATTGTCTTTCTCCAAGAAGTCTTCGTCGCCGATTTCCCGGGTATGTATGGTTATACGGCTCATGTGTCCCACGCCTCGCCAACTAACAGTGGAGTCGCAATTCTCCTCAGAGAGGGCCTCGAGGCGGACGAAGTCCGATATCTCCCCGACGCTAGAGGAATGGCCGTAACGGTGCAAGGCGTCCGGTTTATCAATGTGTACGCCCCTTCCGGAACGAATCGCTGCCGTGACCGATCGCTCTTCTTCGCAGAAGGAATAGCACCGCTTTTTCAGGGCAGGCACGATGACTTGATATTAGGGGGCGATTTCAATTGCACCCGAGCACCTAAAGATCAGCTGCCACGTCCTTCACCGTGCCCCGAACTTGGGACACTCATCGGCGATCTCCAGCTGGTAGATACATGGGAACATGTCCGAGGAAATAGACCGGGATACACCCATTTCACGAGTCACTCGTCTAGTCGTATCGATAGGCTTTACATCGCCCGTTCTCTCGCGGCAACGGTGAGTGATGCGGAGGTGTGGCCAGTAGCCTTTTCTGATCACGAGGCCTATATATGTGCCGTCACCCTTCGTCGCCAACGGGTGTGGCGCAGCCGACATCCCTGGAAATTAAACCTTGCTCTTCTCGCTTCTCCGGATTGTCGACGCGCCATCGAAGACACGTGGAGTTTGTGCGTCCGCCGCCTCCTAGCGTATCGTACGTCGATTAGTTGGTGGTTAACCTGCGCCAAGCCGACCCTACGGCGAGCCTTTATTACATATGGTCGTGAGACTGCTGCTTGGAGGCGGCAGACCCTCGATTTTTGTTTCACCGTCCTTCGCGAATGCGCCTCCTTGCCACTCACACCAGAACGACAGTTGACAGTTCAGCGTGCGAAAGCACAGATCGTAGCCCATATGCGCCGACACCTCGAAGGGACGGTCGTCCGAGCGCGAACACAAGACAGACTCGCAACGGAACGACCCACCATGTACCACGTCATCCGAGAACGTACACTGCGAAGACGGGCGCTAATACATGCCATCACCACTGAGGACGGCCGTCATCACACCACACAACGCGATATTGCTGCAGCCTTCTTCGACCATTACGCACTACTTTATTCTGCTCAATGTTCCGACCCGACGACGGTGATAGCAGTCTCACAACTGGTTTACGGCATTGTCCCACAGGATTTACAAACTGAATTATTGAACGACATTACGGAAGACGAAGTTATCGACGCCATCGGTAAAGGAGCGGCGAATAAGTCTCCTGGCCCCAACGGGCTCCCTGTGGAGTTTTATAGAACTTTCCAGTATTTACTGGCTCCCAAGTTAACAGACATCTGTCGGGAGCTTATGTCCCCCGCGGTGCCGCTCCCTGCGACCTTCGTAGAAGGAATAATTATACCAGTTCACAAACCTAAAGGTGGGGCTCGAATACAAGATTACCGCCCGCTAACACTCGTCAACTGCGACATGAAGATATTCACCAGACTATTAGCAAACCGTCTACGACCGACCCTACCTTACGTCATCTAGCCAGATCAGACTTCCCTAGGGGCTATCAACAACATCCACACAGCACTGTGTCGATACCGTGACTTAATAGCCCTAGCCAGGGCACGCCGCATCCCGGGAGCGCTGGCATCGCTTGATTTTAGCCAAGCTTTTGATCGAGTGGATCACGCGTACCTAACGTCCGTTCTCCAGCACATGCAGTACCCACAGCAATTCACAGACGTCGTGATGCGCCTCCTCCGAGGGGCGACTTCCAAAGTGCTCGTTAACGGGCGTCTCTCGCAGTCCCTCCCGATTTTCCGCTCCGTGCGTCATGGCTGCCCCCTGTCGACGTTACTATATGCTCTGGCACTGGAACCGCTCCTCTGTGGCCTCCGTCAACGCCTCACCGGTCTTACTCTTCGTGACGTCACATCTCACTGTACAGCATATGCAGACGACCTGGTTCTCGTGTTCCGCAATCGCGACGATGTCAACAGAGCACTAGAATGGATTACCACCTACGGTGTGGCTTCCGGCAGCTGTCTCAACGTCGCCAAATCGGTCGCCATGGCCATAGGAGACGGGTTGACCCCAGCGTGTGTCGAACCCCTACAGCTTCGTGGCACTATCAAATGTCTCGGAACAGAGTTTCACGACGACATACGGCGCACTGCGGCTCTTAACTACCGCCACTTATTACAAAAAAATCGGGTCCAGATCCTCAACCTTCGTCTGCGGACCCTCGACATTCTCCAAAGGACACACTTCGTCAATGTTTACCTCGCATCGCGCCTTCAACACATAGCGCGTGTTTTTCCAATACCGTTACTGATGGTTCGACGTCTATTAGCGGCATTCGAAGCCTACGTCAGTACAGGCATGCTCTTCAAAGTCAGTTATGAGTCACTGACCCTTCCCCCAGAAAGGGGAGGCCTTGGTCTAGTCCATGTCCACGACAGAGCTGTGGCCCTGTATGTCAGCTCACACATCAAGCTGTGGCGCCACCACCCGGAAAGTTTGACAGACGCAAGACATACCCCCACCCTCCTACTACTTCGGGAACTTTTACGTTAAACACAGCTATGTCCGTAACGCAGTACCAACAACGAAACAGCGTCGGCGCGGGATATATATCATGTCCTACAGCAGAGGCGCCCACCAAACATCGTGGAGACCAAAAGCCCTCAGCTTAATTGGAAGGTGGTGTGGAAGACGATTCACGCGGTTCCGCTGGACACAGCCGTCCGATCCACGTGGTACATCACAGTCAATGGTAAACAGATCACCCGATCACGCCTCCACAAGATAAACATGGCGGAATCGCCTCTCTGCGTAGACTGCGGGATACCAGACACGGACGATCACCGTCTCACATGTGGCGCGGCAGAAGACGTACGGCGCTTTGTCGTATTTTCTACGAGTGACTCCGGAACACATTACACCTCGGTTTCTACTACTTCCGGATCAACAGTATTTCCCGCGCGCCAAGACCAACGCTGTCACGTGGATCCGTGCGCATGCGGTACACTACTTATTTCACGATGGACCTAAAGATGTATTCGACTTTTGGAACTACCTACAAGAACGTCATTGCAAGATCGTACGGAACCCAAAATACAGACAGTATTTTTCTAATTACTTAGGGAGTGCCCTACGCGACCCTCCTACGCAGCTGGATCATCAGCAGGTAGGAGAAGACACCCATTGAGTGAGCTGACAAGACTTAGTTCGATTCTCGGTGGAATAACATGATATACGTGAAAACGTACCTGGATGATGAAGCGTAAGGAGATTAGCGACACACCCTTCTGCATCCTGTATGAAGCACTTTTTTTTTCGTTTTCCCCATATACATCACCTCGATGTAGGAACGTGCCGAGATATTGCTTTCTTTTTCTCAGAGCACGATGAGGAGCTAGATACATTTATTTTTGTTGTGGTATAAAGTAAATAAATAAATAAATAAATAAATAAAACCAAGATAGCTGAGTGGTCAGCATGACGGATTGTTGTTTTACGGGCCCAGGCTCAATTCTCAGCTGGGTCGAGAATTTTCTCCACTCAGGGACAGGGTGTTGTGTTGTCTTCATCATCATTTCATCCCCATCCGGCGCGCAAATCGCCCAATGTGGCGTCGAATGTAATAAGACCTGCACCAGGGCGACCAGACCTGCCCCATAAGGGGCCTCCCGCCCAATGACACCAAACGCTCATTTCCATTTTTCTGTCTTCGAAAATAATACATATAAAATTGAGAAATCTACATTATGGATGGTAAATTCATGGTGTATAAGGAGCAACAGCATTGTCTCTAATTAGTTACAGTGGATTTTTTAAACTGGGAAACGTATATGTGAGGGCAGAATTGCAGTTAGAATTATACATCCAAACCTCGTCTGCTTGTCTTGCAGTGTGCAGTGGCATGAGTGGGCATAAGGCTTCAGTCGACCAAAAGTCACGGATTAGTTACAAAGAGTGTGCTGGCCTGTCAGGTCTTGTCTGCAGCCATTGGGCCTGGCTGCAGCACTCTCAGCACCCTCTGGGTGAATGACTAGCAAAGTGACCAGTATGCTGGGGGAGCAGCGACAGATATGGAAATGTGTTTTAAATGAGAAGATTCAATATGGTTAGGTTTTGCCCTGGACAGTATTTCCCCTCATGTAAATTGATCGGTTGACTTATTAGTGATACTTTCTCCATTCCCTGAGCGTATGGTATGGTACGCGTGCGAATACCAGGAGACTGGTGCTTAACTGTCGATGCAGTCCATGTGCATGGTACAGCTGTTTCTTCCCATTGCATTGTGGTCACAAACCCAGCAGCGGGCAGTCCACTCTTCGTGATTGCATGTGTGCATGGTCGGTTGGATATTTTCACCAAATATTTTTAGTTTAGACTTTGTGGTGGAAGAAGGTGCCTGTGACATTGTCGCGGATAAAACAATGACCCGTATATACAATAAGTTTCCTTTAATTTACGTCTATGGTCACAAACGTTTTGTTAACAGATTACCGGTTTCGGTCTATAATGACCATCATCAGATCTGTTTTATAAAAACAACTAACGCTAATTGTGTCTGATGAGCCTTTTGAATTTGTGCAACGACCTGATTGACCACTTTAATGCTGATTAATTCAGAAACCGGGAACGTAATGGATTTTTTTGCTCAACAATTATTGCCCAGCATAACCTATCCTGCAATACCCTAACAAGCTTTTCACGCTGTTTCTGACCAACCTGTACATTACTAAACCTCTATCCCGGATCCCGGTACCAGTTGCACGTGCCCACCTAACCGCTTCCAGGGGCAACAAATGTTTGATTTTTATCATTTCACGTAGTTACTGACCGAATTTAAAATTCTGTAACAATCTACTCGTTAAAAGTTCAACACAATAAGAGAAGTATTAAAGTCAGAATATGTGTTTCTTGAGGCAGTGAATCTAACGGCTCTCAAATACCACGACTGCACTGACCAACCAGAACATTATGACCACCGTCCTACTACCGATATAAACCCACCCGGGCGATTGCAGCGTCACCTGGCGAGGAATGACTGCTAGTCAGACACACGCGTGGTGCATGTAGTATCAGTGAGCGTACTTTCCATGTATAGAATGGGAAAGCGGTGATTTTCCTGAGTTTGGCCGAGGGCAGAATGTGGTGGCCAGGAGACTCGGCACGAGCACATCGGAAACTGCACGACTTTTCGGTTGTTCGAGGAGTGCTGTGGCGAGTGTCTTCAACACGTGGCGAAACCAACGTGAAACCACGTCCAGAGGTCATGGGGTTGGGCGGCCACCCCTCATTACAGACGTCAGACGTCGTAGCCTGAACAGACTGGTAAAACAGGACAGGCGGCGAACTGTCGCGGAACGAACATCAGACTTTAACGTTGGGCAGAGTATACTCCTAACGCTTGGCCTCCGCAGTCGACAACCCATGCATGTGCCAATTTTAACACCACGACATCAGCAACTACGACTGAAATGGGTAAGTGACCATGGGCACTGGATGTTGGCGCAGTAGCAGAGCCTTACATGGTCTGATGTATCCCGAATCCTTTTTCACCATGCCGATGGGAGGGCACGAATCTGTCGGCTTCCAGCGGATCAGCTCCTTGACACCTTTACCGAGGGACGTAGACAAGCTGGGGGCGATTCTATATGCTGTAGGGAGCATCCACGTGGGCCTCCATGGGTCCAGTGGAGCTCGTGCAAGGCGCCATGAGGGCCAAGGAGTGTTGTACACTGGTTGCAGACCACGTTTAGCCCTTCATGACGACCATATTTCCCGACGGCAGTGGCATTTTTCAACAAGATAACGCGCCATATCGCAAGGCCAGAAGTGTTACGCAGTGGGTTAAAAAACACACTATCGAGTTCCAGTTGATGTGCTGGCCCCTCTCAACTCGCCAGATCGGAACCCGATCGAACGCGTCTGGGATGTGACTCAACGTGGCGTGGGAGCTCATCGCCACCCTCCCCGGAATTTACGGGAATCAGGTGACTTCTGTGTGCAGATGTGGTGGATACTCCCTCCAGAGGCCTACCAAGGGCTCATTGTTTCCATGCATGACTCGTCTACCCTGTTATCCGTGCCGAAAGTGGACGTACCGGCTATTAAGTATCTGTTTATAATGTTCTGGCTTATCAGCGTATATTCATCCAGTATTTGAATACGAGAGCACTTAGCGACTTCCAACAAACTTTATCATAACTTAGAACTGTTACAAAATTTTTTATCGCTGACTGCTCCCGTAAAATGAAGAACGGATAAAATTTTGTCACTTACTATGTTGTCGCTGTTCAGGCAGTCAAACTTCACCATCAGGAATGACGTTTTAGTTCATTACTTCTTTACCATCCACTGCATTCGTAACAGATTTTGGAGACAGTATCCACATATACCACTAAAGATACCTGCAAATTAATATCATTGTACGAGCTATAGTTCAGGAGATATAATGTCATAAACATTTAGATGCGTAAAAAATTAGGTTTTGCTTAAAATGGTGCGCAGTAAAACTTCATCATGAATGACGTTTTAGTTTACGGCTTGTTTAATACCAAGTATATTCTCAAAACACTTTTCAGACACTATCAACGTATCAGTGAATGTACCTGTAAAATCATATTACTGTACGACAAAAAATTCAGAAGATTCGACATCATAAATATTGACAAGAGTGAAAAACTAGCTTTTGGTTAAAAAGGAGGCCAAATTACGCAGACTTATTCATCCACTTTAACACAATGAGAGCACTTAGCGATCTCCAGTATACGTCAAGCATAATTTTAAATTTTCCAATTTTTTCTCGTTTACATGCCTAAAGTCAAATATTTAACGCAATAACTCATTTGTAAAGTAATCAGACAACTGAACATGTTTTATATATGGAAGTTCGATTCTTTAAAGATTCGGGCGGTTTACTGCATCTCTAGGTTCTTTATGTTGGTTCTTGACACCCTGCAAGTAGGCTTCGTGGGATAACTGGTGACGACCTTCAGATGTCTGCCAATTCATGTATTTCAGCATTTACGTGATTTCTCCTGGAGCCAAACAAACCGGTGACTGTTGGGGACGCCCTTCTTTAATAAGTTCCACATACCGCGTTAGTCCCATTTGGAATGAGCCCTACACAGTTGAGCGATATAGTGAGACTAGCTTAGCCCTCGCTGCTTTCCTCGCGTACACTCTAAAATCTGCAAAGACTTCTTTTTTTTTTTCTTCAGTCGAATTTGTATGTTGTTACAGCCATTGCTCTTGCAATGTACAGTATAGGTCTATGTAAACTAAGCTGCAGACAGGGTATTAAAATTTAATAAAGTAATTCTTCGTGTAAGATTTGCGCAACTTTATTTTGAAAATTAAATTGAATTTCTATGTTCTTACCCGCATTGTTCATGCAGAAATGAGCAACTTGCGAACATTGTGTCTTCTCATCTCAAACGAATATTCCTGTAAATGGAATGGCATTTTGCGTAATAATTGCAACAAAAATAATTTTATAAACACACATTAGCCCACTGAAAAATTAATGTATTAAAGATCCGTTTCTTTTTCTATGCTATTATGAGAAAACGGATTTCTCGTGGTGTCTGTTAAGTGGCTCTTTTCGAATTAGTTCAAATCATTAATATTAAATGTAAAACTAAAAACAGAATTTATTATAAAATGAAATAAAGTTAATTGTAAACTAAAAAAATACGTATGCCATTGCAAAAAAACTTTCAATTTATAAAAACTGCAACATCTTCCGAACTTCTTACGCTAATTAAGGCTATAGATATATGACCTTTTCAAAGGGTACTTCTAACCAGATTGCAGTTGTGGTACCTAGAGTCGGAGATCTTTGTTAATTCAGCTTTTTGAGTTCTTGTGGTGAAATTTCCATTGGAATTTTTATCCCCAACACATATTTCTGTATTTCTAACCCAGAAGTCAAATATCAGTTTTCATAGGTTTACTTTAAAAATGTTTTCATAAGAACTTTCATGCGCTATTTCACCCTCTTAGGCGTTGAATTTCCAAAAACAGTGATACACGTATTTTTTTTTAATTTCACACCGAGAAATCAAACACCAATTTGTAGATTTAAAAATACTTTAGTAGTTCTTTAATAATTATTTATTTTCAAAAAATCTTTCACTCACTATTTCTCCCTCTCTTAGGGAATGAATTACCAAAAATGCCGAAGCTCTTAATTTTTTAGTTTCTGGCCGAAATACGAAATTGAAGCTTTCGTCGTTATAACTTCAGTATTGTATATAATAGCGACATATGTTTTCAAAAGAGTTTTCACCCCGTAATTAACCACCTTAGAGGAGCAATTTCGAAAAATCCATTCTTAACCGATAACTGCAATATGATATCAACATCTTCTCGAAATTTCTAGTTTCTACCTTTAGCGATTTGAGTTCCGCGATGATGAGTCAGTGAACCAACCAGGGCATTTCATTTTACACAGGGTGAATCACCTAAAACGTGCACCGCAAGTATTACGAAAATGGAAAGTGCTACTGATGTGCGGTTTCATCAGAATGGATTGGTGGTCAGGGACTCGTATTGTTTCCCAATCAACAGACTGTAGTGATACTTATAAAGTGTATTTTTTGTGCAAACACACTTTTTGTAAATGGAAATATGCCTATTGACATTAACAAACTAAAAACAGAGTAAATTAGAAAGTCAGCGATGTTTTTTGCAGGATTCTAGTGCGAGTCGTTTACGAAATACGCAGTTTGAAAAGTTCTCACTCGATACCTGTTATAACACACACTAATGCACAAGTGCATACACCAGTGATGTGAATTCTGACCAGTAACTAGACAACTGACCGTCACAGGTTGTATTCAAAATAACAGCAGCAGCAATATACGCTTCCAGTCTGGTAAGGAACGACTGCTGCACACATGCTAGCATTTCAGCGGAGATGTCCGAGCAGGCTGCAGTAACACATCGGTGCATACCGTCGGGTGCAGATCGTATGTCCTAGACAGCGTCTTTCAGCTTTGCCCACAGAAAAGCTCTGTTGATGTTGTTGTTGTTGTTGTGGTCTTCAGTCCTCCATGCTACTCTATCCTGTGCAAGCTTCTTCATCTCCCAGTACCTACTGCAGCCTACATCCTTCTGAATCTCCTTAGTGTACTCATCTCTTGGTCTCCCTCTACGATTTTTACCCTCCACGCAGCCCTCCAGTATTAAATTGGTGATCCCTTGATGCCTCAGAACATGTCCTAGCAACCGATCCCTTCTTCTAGTCAAGTTGTGCCACAAACTCCTCTTCTCCCCAATTCTATTCAATACCTCCTCATTAGTTATGTGATCTACCCATCTAATCTTCAGCATTCTTCTGTAGCACCACATTTCGAAAGCTTCTATTCTCTTCTTGTCTAAACTATTTATCGTCCATGTTTCACTTCCATACATGGCTACACTCCATACAAATACTTTCAGAAACGACTTCCTGACACTTAAATCTATACTCGATGTTAACAAATTTCTCTTCTTCAGAAACGCTTTCCTTGCAGTTGCCAGTCTACATTTTATATCCTCTCTACTTCCACCATCATCAGTTTTTTTGTTCCCTAAATAGCAAAACTCTTTTACTACTTTAAGTGTCTCATTTCCTAATCTAATTCCCTCAGCATCACTCGACTTAACTTGACTACATTCCATTATCCTCGTTTTGCTTTTGTTGTTGTTCATCTTATACCCTCCTTTCAAGACACTGTCCATTCTGTTCAACTCCTCTTCCAAGTAATTTGCTGTCTCTGACAGAATTACAATGTCATCGGCGAACCTCGAAGATTTTATTTCTTCTCCATGGATTTTAATAGCTACTCCGAACTTCTCTTTTGTTTCCTTTACTGCTTGGCTCAATATACAGACTGAATAGCATCGGGGAGAGGCTACAACACTGTCTCACTCCCTTCCCAACCACTGCTTCCCTTCCATGCCCATCGACTCTTATAACTGCCATCTGCTTTCTGTACAAACTGTAAATAGCCTTTCGCTCCCTGTATTTTACACCTGCCACCTTCACAATTTGAAAGAGAGTATTACAGTCAACATTGTTCAAAAGCTCCCGTGTGGAGCTGCTAGTCTCCCATCGGGCGCCTCCCCAGGTGGCGGATAGGGGAATGCCCACCAGATATGGAGGGTACCGGGGAAATAAAATAACCGGGGTGGACCAAAACTAGCAACTACTGCCTTGTAGTTTAGGTATTGGATTACCAAAGGCTAAAGGAAGAAAACCTTGAGCAAAAATTACCTGGTCCTCCAGGTTGGGGGTTAATGCGATGGGCCAACTCCCCATTCATTGGAAAAACCTCACTGGTTAAAAAGCCTATAAGATTACAGCAACTTACTGTAATCTAGAATAGGTGCTGGAAAAATGTACTCACATTGTAAATCCAGAATAATAATAATTGTTCAAAAGCTTTCTCTAAGTCTACAAATGCTAGAAAAGTAGGTTTGCCTTTCCTTAATCTTTCTTCTAAGATAAGTCGTAGGGTCAGTATTGCCTCACGTGTTCCAATATTTCTACGGAATGCAAACTGATCTTCCCCGAGGTCGGCTTCTACCAGTTTTTCCATTCGTCTGTAACGAATTCGCGTTAGTATTTTGCAGCTGTGACTTATTAAACTGATTGTTCGGTAATTTTCACATCTGTCGACACCTGCTTTCTTTGGGATTGGAATTATTATATTCTTCTTGAAGTCTGAGGGAATTTCTCCTGTCTCATACATCTTGCTCACCAGATGGTAGAGTTTTGTCAGGACTGGCTCTCCCAAGGCCGTCAGTAGTTCTGATGGAATGTTGTCTACTCCTGGGGCCTAGTTTCGACTCACGTCTTTCAGTGCTCTGTCAAACTCTTCACGCAGTATCATATCTCCCATTTCATCTTCATCTACAACCTCTTCCATTTCCATAATATTGTCCTCAAGAACATCGCCCCTGTATAGACCCTCTATATACTGCTTCCACCTTTCTGCTTTCCTTTCTTTGCTTAGAACTGGGTTTCCATCTGAGCTCTTGATATTCATGCAAGTGGTTCTCTTTTCTCCAAAGGTCTCTTTAATTTTCCTGTAGGCAGTATCTATCGTACCCCTCGTGATATAAGCCTCTACATCCTTACATTTGTCCTCTAGCCATCCCTGCTTAGCCATTTTGCACTTCCTGTCGATCTCATTGTTGAGACGTTTGTATTCCTTTTTGCCTGCTTCACTTACTGCATTTTTGTATTTTCTCCTTTCATCAATTAAATTCAGTATCTCTTCTGTTACCCAAGGATTTCTAATAGCCCTCGTCTTTTTACCTACTTGATACTCTGCTGCCTTCACTATTTCATTCCCCAAAGCTACCCATTCTTCTTCTACTGTATTTCTTTCCCCCATTCCTGTCAATTGTTCCCTTATGCTCTCCTGAAATTCTGTACAACCTCTGGTTCTTTCAGTTTATCCAGGTCCCATCACCTTAAATTCCCACCTTTTTGAAGTTTCTTCAGTTTTAATCTACAGTTCATAACCAATAGATTGTGGTTAGAGTCCACATCTGCCCCTGGAAATGTTTTACAATTTAAAACCTGGTTCCTAAATCTGTGTCTTACCATTATATAATCTATTTGAAACCTTCTAGTATCTCCAGGGTTCTTCCATGTATACAACCGTCTTTCATGTTTCTTGAACCAAGTGTTAGCTATGATTAACTTATACTCTGTGCAAAATTCTACCAGGCGGCTTCCTCTTTCATTTCTTAGCCCCAATCCACATTCACCTACTACGTTTCCTTCTCTTCCTTTTCCTACTGCCGAATTCCAGTCACCCATGACTATTAAATTTTCGTCTCCCTTCACTACCTGAATAATTTCTTTTATCTCATCATACATTTCATCAATTTCTTCATCATCTGCAGAGCTAGTTGACATATAAACTTGTACTACTGTAGAAGGCGTGGGCTTCGTGTCTATCTTGGCCACAATAATGCGTTCACTATGCTGTTTGTAGTAGCTTACCCGCACCCCTATTTGTTTACTCATTATTAAACCTACTTCTGCATTACCCCTATTTGATTTTGTATTTACAACCCTGTATTCACCTGACCAAAAGTCTGGTTGCTCCTACGACCTAACTTCACTAATTCCCACTATATCTAACTTTAACCTATCCCTTTCCCTTTTTAAATTTTCTAACCTACCTGCCCGATTAAGGGATCTGACATTCCACGCTTCGATCCGTAGAACGCCAGTTTTCTCTCTCCTGATAACGACGTCCTCCTGAGTAGTCACCGCCCGGAGTTCCGAATGGGGGGCTATTTTACGTCCGGAATATTTTACCCAAGAGGTCGCCATCACCATTTAATCATACAGTAAAGCTGCATGCCCTCGGGAAAAATTGCGGCTGTAGTTTCTTGCTTTCTGCCGTTCGCAGTACCACAACAGCAAGGTATTTGTGTTAGTTTGGTTAGCTCTACAGGCGTTAAAACCAGCGAACGGGTCGGCCAAGGAACAGGTCCTCTGCGTCCAGTCCAACAATTTGGAAACAATTCGTGCCCTATAGACAGGACAGCCATCATGTTGGTACCACAGGTTCCTCGTGGCCTGCAGAGGAACATCTCCTGGTATCCGTGGAAGATTGCATGTTAGGTGGCTGCGATAGTTGTGCGCGTTCAGTGTTCCGTCTACGAGAAATGGGCATCTAAGTTGATGATTCACTCTCCTACACTAAACGTTTGCACTTCATGAACGCTGACTTTCCACCTGACGAAGTCAACGGGGTTGACAACAGACCAACGGGGTATGTTTCGGCGGTTTACCTGGCCATGATTGGTAAATGTGGCTTCATCACTAAACAAGATGGTGTTACAACTGACGTATCCTGTCTTAATGCCTATGTACAGACGTTAACACAATTCTCACTGTCGTTTCCATCTCTTGATAGAGAGTGATGTGATAGGGATGAAACCTATGTCAATGAGTAGGACTCTTGGCTGACTCGTGCCACTTCCTCGTGAGATTGCGGGGGAGGTAACGTGCGGATCAACAGCAGTAGTAACGTGAATTTCCTCCTCTTCTGTCGTCACATGGTTCCTTCTGTTACGTCGTCTATGTGTTGTGTTACACAATCATTATCACGTAATTGGTTGAAGAGGTTGATACATAACTGCATAGATGGTTGACGTCTATTGGGATATTTTGCCACATACACCGTCCAAGAACGAACTGAATTCTTCCTGCACTCTCCATACACCACGAGCGTGTCGGCTTTTTCTGTATTGGCAGATCCCATCGTCCATTCACGACCTACTGCTTTTGGACTGTCACACACTATCAGACTTTTCAAAATACAATAGATCGTAAACGAATCTCATTAGAATCCTGCTACAAACAACACTGACATTGAAATTTACCCTGATTTTAGTTTGTTAATGTCAATAGGAATTATTCCATTTAAAAAGTGTATGTTTCCACAAAAATACTCTTTCTAAGTATTATTGCAATCTGTTTATTGGCTAACAATTCGAACCTCTGACTACCAATCCATTATGTGAAAACCGTACATCAATAGTACTTTCGAATTCTGCAATATTTACGATGGTGATTCACCCTGTATTTAGAGAAGGTGCGATACACAAGACTCACAGCCTTTTCCCAGTATCCTGCCACTGTACTGAAATCTGCCACGTGCTTCATTTACGAATGAGACTTTGTGATCATTTCGCTTCATATCCGTACAAATTGTTCACCCGGGTATACCATGAGGTGACTGACTACAACTAACTAACATTACAATCACAGGAAACTACTTTTCTGTTTCTTTGTGAATTGCAACATTTCTCAACATTCATGCAACTCATTACGTCGTCCTCTCATTTCCTTGTAAAATGGCAAAAATCTGAATCAGTTGTTGCAGAGTTCACCGATATCTCTTGTAACGCCGACTCCCCCATTTACGAAAAAACCCAAGAGGAGAGCAGCGGACGCTTTTAAATCCGCCAACAGTTGTCGCCCTTCTCGGGGGCTGAAATTGTGTGGATCTGCAGCGCGAGCAACCATTTAGTCTTACCGAGGAGGGAGCCGCCACGGCTCGCGCCGCGTTTTTATGCACCGGAGGGATCGCATTATGCCTTTCTGTTTTCCGGACAATTTATTGCCGCCTATCGGACGCTAAATACTTAAATATAACTTGATTAGATTTCGCAGTAATAAACGACAGTTGCCGACAAGCCCGAATTTTCGCAGATGCAAAAACTAAACCAACTTCTCCCGATGTTAATGCACAGCAATAAATTTGCTTTACCTTCTGCCAATTCGAACGTTTAATATCCAAACACTACAAATTACTTTTATGAGCCGGCAATCGGGGCAGGGCATTTCATACTCGGAGTTTAATTTTAAAAAGTAATCCGAGTCGTAAATCAGACATCTCGCGACGTTAAAAGAATTAGAGATCTGCAGAGGAGAGGAAAAAAACTTGGACGTTGAACTAAAAGCTATTCTTACAGGCGTTCGAGAGGTGGGAAAGCTAAGTTTTATCATAGCGCGCGTGTTTGTCATTCGATTTGAGAGTTGAGGAGGGTGGATATGGAGCGGGAGTAAAGTGGAGGGGGTAGCTCTCGTAGGAGGAGACCACAGCAGCTGTGGCACTGCCAAGCCTTTGACGTAGGAAAAGAGCGTAAACTGCACCAGCTAAAGTATTTGCGAAAGTAAAATTTGTACGTGTACATTTCCGACACAGCGGTTTCCGAGGTTTCTCGGCGAAACTGATGAGGATATTTTTTTAGTTTCGCAGCCGTACTGACGATTCCATTTTTGTGCACAATATTTCGACGACCGACATAGCCACCTTGTTCCTGTTGCACAGACCAGTGGTCTTATTCTTTGTATGTGATCCCTGCATGGATTCCAGTTGGATCGCAATGACACTTTATTTATTTCCGGGTGCAACGCCCGGCGTGCACTGTATTTTTAACATCTACACGTCTTCTATTTTTGCGCCCCCATCGTTCCGCGAAACACATACTTCGTCGGTGTTTATGGGCTTTGACAGATAAGCTGGAACGAGGTCTTAATGGTAATGAGGAAACGTAATTCGAAACCATTGCGTCGCTATTAACTCTTGGATGGTTTGTTTTACGTAGTTGTTTTAAACCACATATTATGTGATAATTCCTCACAATTTCTGGTACTTTGTTTCCTCCATGAGAAAATCAGAAAAGTTTGGTTTATGCCATACGTGAACGACGCTTGCAACGTCAAACACTCTGTGCTAGGTATAGTAAGCAATACGCCTGGCGATAGTATTAAACAAGCCTCGGCTACGGTTATGATAATACTGAGGCTCGGAGAGAGTAAGTTTTCCAAGTGTCGCAAACACAAAGGGGATATAGTCGCCTGGTATCCTTTACTGGGAAAGACAGCGTTATTATTCAGCTGTTTCTCAACATATTCACCTTAGTAATAATTTTGTATTTCTGTTATGTTCAATTCAACCATCATGTACTGCGAAAAGTTTTTGAATGTCACTTGCACCGCTTCGGCAGGTGTTGACTGGAAAGGAATGTCGGTGATGGTCATGTCCCCCAACCTTCACCCGCTTTGTAATTGATGTAACATACTGTACATCTATATGATATGCACAAAAATACGATCAAATATTTGTCTACTACACTGTTACGTATTGTAATGTTTCTCTATTTACTCAGAAATGTTACACTGACGGAAATGGAAAATGAACATAGTGAACACCATGAACACCACGAATATCTTGACTGAATGCTATTAAAGTGATACACAAGTGCACTCCTGGAAATTGAAATAAGAACACCGTGAATTCATTGTCCCAGGAAGGGGAAACTTTATTGACACATTCCTGGGGTCAGATACATCACATGATCACACTGACAGAACCACAGGCACATAGACACAGGCAACAGAGCATGCACAATGTCGGCACTAGTACAGTGTATATCCACCTTTCGCAGCAATGCAGGCTGCTATTCTCCCATGGAGACGATCGTAGAGATGCTGGATGTAGTCCTGTGGAACGGCTTGCCATGCCATTTCCACCTGGCGCCTCAGTTGGACCAGCGTTCGTGCTGGACGTGCAGACCGCGTGAGACGACGCTTCATCCAGTCCCAAACATGCTCAATGGGGGACAGATCCGGAGATCTTGCTGGCCAGGGTAGTTGACTTACACCTTCTAGAGCACGTTGGGTGGCACGGGATACATGCGGACGTGCATTGTCCTGTTGGAACAGCAAGTTCCCTTGCCAGTCTAGGAATGGTAGAACGATGGGTTCGATGACGGTTTGGATGTACCGTGCACTATTCAGTGTCCCCTCGACGATCACCAGTGGTGTACGGCCAGTGTAGGAGATCGCTCCCCACACCACGATGCCGGGTGTTGGCCCTGTGTGCCTCGGTCGTATGCAGTCCTGATTGTGGCGCTCACCTGCACGGCGCCAAACACGCATACGACCATCATTGGCACCAAGGCAGAAGCGGCTCTCATCGCTGAAGACGACACGTCTCCATTCGTCCCTCCATTCACGCCTGTCGCGACACCACTGGAGGCGGGCTGCACGATGTTGGGGCGTGAGCGGATGACGGCCTAACGGTGTGCGGGACCGTAGCCCAGCTTCATGGAGACGGTTGCGAATGGTCCTCGCCGATACCCCAGGAGCAACAGTGTCCCTAATTTGCTGGGAAGTGGCGGTGCGGTCCCCTACGGCACTGGGTAGGATCCTACGATCTTGGCGTGCATCCGTGCGTCGCTGCGGTCCGGTCCCAGGTCGACGGGCACGTGCAACTTCCGCCGACCACTGGCGACAACATCGATGTACTGTGGAGACCTCACGCCCCACGTGTTGAGCAATTCGGCGGTACGTCCACCCGGCCTCCCGCATGCCCACTATACGCCCTCGCTCAAAGTCCGTCAACGGCACATACGGTTCACGTCCACGCTGTCGCGGCATGCTACCAGTGTTAAAGACTGCGATGGAGCTCCGTATGCCACGTCAAACTGGCTGACACTGACGGCGGCGGTGCACAAATGCTGCGCAGCTAGCGCCATTCGACGGCCAACACCGCGGTTCCTGGTGTGTCCGCTGTGCCGTGCGTGTGATCATTGCTTGTACAGCCCTCTCGCAGTGTCCGGAGCAAGTATGGTGGGTCTGACACACCGGTGTCAATGTGTTCTTTTTTCCATTTCCAGGAGTGTAGTTCCATAGTCGTTGAATACGTTGATTAAGTTTCAGTCTTGTGCGATCATATTTCCAGCACATTAGAAGCCAACTCTATAGACAAAGAATCGTCTGAGTACATGATGGCTACTGGCTCTGTCTAAAATTACCAGAACTTTTCAGGGAAAGATTGCAACATAGAATGCGCAGAACACATGTATGTCCTACCTATTACAGTGTTTAGGACGCTGATACAGATCGAAATGTAGTCATGAGGGACACGAGAGTATCATACCGACATATCGGACAGATAGTTAGCTTTAGTACAGTGACCGCAGAACGAGTGGTGACGAGGTGGACTCAGGTAATAGTGTGACAAGAATGGTAGGCACCACGAGAAGATAGTATGACAATTCTACTTGCTTTGACGAATAGATGGATGACAACAGTTGAATTCTGGGCAGAGCTTACAGCCATAGTGTCAGCATGAATTGACGGGAGCAGATTAGTGGATCTGGGTTAAGATCCGCTTACCGCTAGCATAGCACTGCAAAAATATTTGCATGGCATAGATCCAAAATCAATTGGGATGTTGAAAGCTATGGTCAGTGATGAGTCTCGCATCTGGTTGTGACGATCACATCGACGACGACTTGTCCGTAGACGACATGGTGGAAGGTTACAGGAAGCTGCGATTTCAGGGATTTTCACCTCTCCAACTACTGGAATCATGATGCGAGGAGAGCTCTTGAATATGACAACGGATCTAAGTTGGTAGTTCTTGAACCGAGGCTGAATGCTCGCCAGTATTCGGAAAAAATTGTAAACCCTTTCGTATTACTCTTCATGGCAAAGGCACAAAATGGCACATATTAGAATATTCCACACTGTAGTTCACAACTCAAATGCCTTGAGGAATGTGCGGATGCTTGACTGGCCTGCTCATTCTCCTCATATGTCATCCACACAGCGACAAGGAATTATGAACCGCTGAATTAATCTCAGTCACCGCAACCTTCATATCGTATTCGATTTATCTCCATCTCACAACCGAAGTGGCACCTTTCAGCCTAACCTTGTTCTTGAGCTACGCTACCGATCAGTTCGTAACCATAACCAGGACTTTTGGAGTTGGGCTGGTGGGTGAAGAGTGACGGGGGAGGGGCAGGGGGGGGCATAACGTACTCAAACATCTTCACTGCGAGAACAAGAAGCAGTAAATCTTGCTACTAGAATAAAGCTGATGATCGAGCTCCTGAGCGCCTTCCAGCTTAAACAGTGCAGCATATATGCCACACATAGGCTGAATTGTTAAATAGTAAGGCTTGCAACAGGTGACTGATCAACCCCAAACCGAGTTAGATTTCAGTTTAAAGAATTGTAAGAGAGTATCAATAAACAATGCAAACAAAAGGAAGCGTTAATTAAAGGGTAACTGGGAAACATAAAGGCAAAGTTGACATGAGCACTAGGAACAGAAGGGAGTGTCATACAGATAGACTGCAGAGTTCAATCAGTAATTGATTTTACGGTGGATACAGACCAAGCTCATTTTTTAGGCAAGCAGGGACTGTACAACCTGAGATACTGGATGGGTCAGATACTAAGTCTTGACCAATAATTAGCAGCATGACGAGGGAGGAGCCTTCGATTATACACAGTTTGTGAAGGCAACAGCAATCTACATCCCAAAGATTGTGTGGAGCAAGTTGACTTTTCCATCCCTCTGACATGGCTTGTGTGACAAGTTCAATTACATTTGCAGTCACCTAAAGGCTGAATCAGCAGCAAGTATAACAGTAGTGATGACATGCAAACCATACTGAGAGTCAGAGACCCTTTCCTCTCAACATATTGGTCGGTGGAAGCAGAGGCGATGGTTAAGAAGGAGATTGTGATGGGGCGGAACTCTGCAAATTCCAGAGTCCAGTGAGGTGTTTTGAACGAATGTGATAAAAAATTTATTCTTATCTGCTCCATTTAGTGCAACAGAACTAATGCCGATATGTTATATGAATTTGTTGCCTCACTATCAACAGACATAAGTGGGAATGTTTACAGTTAATGAGGAGACATCGAAGTCCTTATTGCAAGGCTCAGTTAGTGTAAAAATGAGGTTCAGATCTGTTCTTTTGAACAGTTAGACGAGAATGGGGAAACCCTATATAACACAATTGCATTCAGGGCTAGAGTATATCGAGAAGCTTGTACTGAGAGGAAAAACGAATGGTTCCATTCCCATGGACGAGCAATCCTGTTGGAAGAACATCCGCAACTGAGCATTATACCAGAGGTTGAAAATACCGCTTCAGTTGCAAATTTCTTTTATTATCACGACCGGTTTCGAACTCTCGTAAGCCCGTCCTCAGGTGTCGCAACTGTGCTGTGGCCCCCGAGCGCCGCAGTGGACGTGTACTAGGCGCGGTGTGCTACCTCTGGCCCATGGACGAGTTCAGTATCACCTGAATCAACTGAATAGGAGGAGTCGGGATACCTTCAGAAGAAAAAGGAACGATAATAAGAGGAAAAGTGAAAAGGGATAGGTGCAGTAAGGGGAGACAGGGAACACAAAGCACAAATCATCGAGATTGTCACCTGATCCTTGATGAGAACAGAGCTCTACTACCATGTCACCACGGTGATGGGAACTGACCACAGGAGAGCAAATACAGAGCAAGCCTCCAAGGAATAACGGTGATGAGGATGAGGATGATGATGAGAAACAGGACTTGAGAGTAATATTCAAAGTACTGGACATGACAACATAAGGGAGGAGGTTTTGGAGGAGAAAGATAGTAGAGGGACGAGAAATTACATCCCGCGAATTTGATCTCACTACGATGTATTAATTTTAAAAAAATGTTCAAATGTGTGTGAAATCTTACGGGGCTTAACTGCTAAGATCATCAGTCCCTAGGCTTACACACTACGTAACCTAAATTATCCTAACGACAAACACACACCCATGCCCGAGGGAGGACTCGAACCTCCGCCGGGACCAGCCGCACAGTCCATGACTGTAGTGTCTTAGACAGCTCGGCTAATCCCGCGCGGCTATTAATTCAAACAGAAGTGTTAGAATCATGTCTAGAGAAGAGTGACTGGCTGATACTGAAGCTACAGGAAACAGAAGTTAACGGAGTAATTGCCAGAAAAAGCGCAGATGTGAGTTGACAAGAACAAGTGAAATTCAGGTGCCAAGGGCACAGTGTGGAATGGAATTTCTTAGTAATACCAAACTATCCACGAACATTAGCTTTGGCATGGATTTTTTTTTTTATGGAAATTCGATGCCTTTATAGGTTTAAGTTGGGGGAGAGATTATTTTTAATTTTTTTAATTTTTTTAATGAATATGTACTGCAGCATGAGCGAACAATGAGATTTAGTAGTTTCACATACTACGCCAATCTACCATCTATTGAATTTCGCATTCCACACAAATCAAGCTGTAGTGTATAATTGTGGACCGTAGTTGACCTGTTGCAAATATTTTATAATGTCTTAGCCGGAAGGAGTGGCCCAGCGGTTCTAGGCGCTACAGTCTGGAATCGCGCGACCGCTACGGTCGCAGGTTCGAATCCTGCCTCTGGCATGGATGTGTGTGATGTCCTTAGGTTAGTTAGGTTTAAGTAGTTCTAAGATCCAGGGGACTGATGACCTCAGAAGTTAAGTCCCATAGTGCTCAGAGCCATTTGAACCATTTTTTATAATTTATTATATCCACATTCCTTTGTTTTAATAGACATGTGTGACATCAATTTTGTATTTGTAATTTTCCTTGTTTTCTTTGTGTTTTAAATTATTGTAAAAGACGATGATACGTTTTAAGTCAGTCTCCAACGGAGTGTGTGAGGTACCTGCAGATGTGAGCCCAGCACATAGCTTCACAGACACAACAGACCTAGTCAGCCTGATGCAGATGGGGAGGCATTACAGTGACAGAGCAGTGATGGTACAAAGTGACTCAGCTGGTGGCAGGATGCCGCTGATCCACTTTCTGGACAGGTAATGCCAGCTGGCAGAGCAGAGGCAATCCTGAGGTGCATGGCGTTGTTTACCAGTGCGGTCTCAAGGCGGGAGAACCAGAGTGACGGCAGATGTCCCATGGGGACGGCCTGGTGGTGGCAAACACCAGGCAGAGCAGACAGTCAGCCACGTGAGGTATGGGTTTCCCTTCAGCAGGGATTCCTGGAAGGCTTAACATTCTCTTTGACGAGCTTTTTAAACAGACATAGTACAACCACTCTGTTCTGTAGTGACTCCCCACAATCCACATTGTTACCTTCTTGCTAAACGTGTTATTGTCACTCATTCAGCCAGACTGAACAAAACACAGTTCTGTGCTACAACATCGTCTATACAATATATATATAATTATTCTCGTTGTGAGGATCTCCACCTCCTATCGAGTGTGAAAACGAAATCAATTGGGAACAAAAAACTACCAAATCGCACTTGGATAGTTACAACATGCCTTTGTGCTACCACACTTTCCTGCCTACTCTTGGCTCATCATGGTGCCAGGAACATCCTAATGACAGTCTTATGAGCTAGGCATAAACAAGAAGATCAAAATCAAGAAAAACATCATTGATGTTGCTGTCAAAGAATTTTATGTTGAGCCAATGCTAGTGTCTGCTAGTCTGTCGTTGCTGCAACTCCTAGGTGCGGCGATTGCAGTTTGTCGACGTGAGTTGCGCAGTACAGTCCGTGCTACCCTTTGATAGGAAGGAAGGACGTCCAGTAACAGCCACTGCTGCCTCATACACAGAGGCACAACTACAAGGAAGTCCTTGCCCACGAACTCTGAACTATATGTCCGCCGAGAAACTACAGCACCACCTCGCCACTTCATTTAAATGAAAGTGATACGTTAAATGAAATGAATGATTATGGTGAAGTCATGTGACGTTTCAGTGTCACATTCACCAGGTCTTATTGTTTTCACGATGTTCATGCCATACCTCACCTACCATGAACATCTCATCCTGCACTGATCACAATAACCACTTTATTTTCGCTGTTCTTGTAATTTTGGCAACCTGTTATGTTCATATATTTTTGCTTGATATTTTGTATTGCATTTACACCATTACTAGACATAGATTTATGCTGATTACATCTGACACACCACTCCTTTGCTTTCAAATGCTCACTGTACATTCACAGACGTGACAACGTTACTGATGACCTCATGTGCAATTATTAAGTTGTTTGATAAAATCTTCAGTTTTCGAGCCACATCAGTTCGAATAAAACTCTCGAGATTTTAATGGCTATCTCCACCATAAACACCGGGAGTAAAACCACTCACGCACTACTGTTTGCAAGGCAATTGATAAAATAGAAATCTCTACTGGGACAAAGGTGAAAAATGAAGTGAACGCGAAAGTCATTGCTTCCCGTGCTGTCCTTAATGCTTCTTATGATTTTGTAGGTGTTATTTTGAATTTTTCGCGATTTAAAAATGATAAATTTAGTCACGCTAGTGGATGGCTTACCGTGGTTATTGCTCGTTGTGGAGGTATTGGGAATATCTGTGACCTTGAAAGTTTTAATAATCGTGACGTCATTACCGCCTGCAGTTTTAGTGTGGGTGAAGTTTTTAATAGGGGTATTGGTACCTTTGCTCTGTCTGTTGTCTTGAGGACATTAGGAAGTCGCAAGGTGAATCAAGATGAAGCTATTTATTCATTGTGTAAAGGATCTGGTGTATGTGAAGATGTAAAACTTGTTGGTAATTTGACTGTATGTTATCATACATAAAGAAACCTGATGCCCAAAACAAATGGTTTTACTCTTGACGGCGATGGATGTGATAGCCATCGAAAGCTCGAGAGTTTTATTCGAATTGACACAGCTTTAAAATCGAGAAGATTATAATCAGGCGTGTCGCCGTGAAGAACTCGGAGAACACATATTAATTTCTTTTTGGATAACATGTTTAACACTCATGTCATTACTTTCATTTGTCACTACACAGTTCTGATGTTTTATTCCGTGGTGCAGTGGACATTTCACACGTATTCCTGACATAAGTCTAGTTGCATGTATTTGTACGCTCGTGTCCATTTTTGGTCAAACACACACTGTGATTTGCACCTTGTACATGTATACCTGAACACTGTAGTTTGTTTTCATATGTTACATTTCACACCTGTTTCTTATATAATTCGCTATTTGCGTTTATTTGTATAGTCTTATTCATTGTTTCTTCCAAACACTGTGATTTTCACTATGTACATGTACACATAGATACTGTAGTATACTGTTTCGATATGTGAAATTTCACACATGTCTCTTAAATAAGTTGTTGTTTGCATTTACCAACATGTCATTTTCGCTTCACATACACCATGATTTACAGCTTATACTTGCACACTTTGATTTACTGGTTACACATGTCACACGTCACATTTTTATTGGATTTGTCTTGCATAAGCGTTGGTGTGAATGCAATAGTAGACCGTTCGGACCTTCAGTCAAATTAAATTATTTGTTCTTCTTCTATTTTCAGCCAGGGGGACCATGGTTTGGAGGACTAACAGAGGTTCTTTAGCATATTTTCAAATGTATTTAGAAAATTCCTACTCTGTTCTCAGAAAATGAGCTAGGATGTTGTCATACTGGATACATTCTGTTTATTTTAATTGTTTAACTGGGATGATTGCATAGACTTTTCATTCCGTCGTATAAAAAGAGTGTCAGCAACATCTGACATGGACTTCAGCCCATCTTCACCAGTAAAGTACGTATGAGAATATTTACTGGAATCCTTGTGCTTGTTTGTGTGTTAGTTGTCGGTCTACGTTGTTATATTTTGGTCTTGAGGATGGCAAAGTTGACCACTCTCCCTTCCACTCTTTATTCACATTAATTCGTAAATTAATGTGAATAAATGGTCATCATCATCGTCCTCAAAGATTGTGCCTCAGAATTGTTAACGCCATCTCCCTAACTCCTGTGCAACGTTCCCTTTGCCAGTAGAGTTATATTGTATTGCCGCTTTAGTTATTCTACCATTAGACATACATTGGACCTGATCCTTCGAGTTCAGTCGGTATTTTTCAGTTAGATTTCCAATAGGGTCAACATTTAGTTCTTGTCTGATATCAGTATTTCTTTTGTGGTCCAACAATGAATATCCCTCCACAAATGGGATGAATTTCATTTCTGGTGATTCGATTCGTCGTATATGACCAGATATTAGTGTCCAACACTCGCTGTAATAATGCAGTAAAGGTAACGCTATTACTTTGAAGAGTTTAATCAATGTTTCTTCCTATACCTTGTGTTTCCATGTACGTTGTTTAGTTCCACAGAAGTGTCTGAATCTGGTCAATATTAACTCTACGTCGTCTGACTTTGGAAATTTAAAATTGCACGCTAAATATTCAAACTCTCTGACTTGTTGAACTATTTGTCCATCTATAACAATTTTGGTCCTTATGGGTCCAGCCCCTGCAATGCCATCACCTCTGTTTTATATGTCGATATTGTCTTTCTGTTTTGATCGGCAATTTGAGTCAGTTTTTGTGGTGAAGTTTGAAACTTTTCTTCAGATATTCCTATTATAAGCTGATCACCAGCAAACTGCATCGTCATAAAATTAAAATTATCACTTTTTAATGCGTCATTTAATAAAATCAGAGATTTACGAATGATATTGTCAATGTAAACATTAAAAAGAGCGGCGGACAGTGGGCGGCCTTGTCTAACTCCTTGGCTGATATCGGCAGATTCTGTTCCATTCCTTATAGTACGAATATTTATTTTGTTATTTTTATACAATGATTGAATTGTTATAATCAGATGTGCTGCATGTCTCTATTACTTTAGTGATTTTAAGTGATTCCTATAGCATTTTCCTCTTTACCTTATCAAACGCCTTTCATTGTCGATAAAAACATAGTAAGTTGGCAGTCTAAAGTCCCTTCTTTTCTCGGTTACAAATGCCGAAGTGAAAACACAGTCAGAAAAAGCTCTATCTTTTCTGAAACCATGTTGCACCTCCAACATACGTGCTTCCACTATTGGTGGTAATCTCTTTTTTATAAATTTAGCATACAATTTGTAGCAGGAATTTAGTAGATTTATTCTTCGATAATTTGCACATTGTGATTTATCACTTTTCTTGTAAGCAGGGTATACCAAAGCTTCATTCCATTTGTCTGGCACATGTCCACTCAGCCAACAAACATTCATAAAATTTAAGAGTCTATGCTTTAGTTGTTCAGAAGCATTTTTAATCAGCTCCAAGTTTATATGATCAGTGCGAAGCGGCTTTTTGTTTTTTGTTTCTTTGGTCGCACTTTGTAGTTCTTCCATCATTATCAGATCTACAAAGTCGCTGATGTTGGTATTTATTTCTGGTTTTTCTTAATTGTCAGTCAATAGACATCTGAAGCATTTTAACCATTCCTTCTCGGATACTACATTTATTAGTAAAGTACCTCATTCTTGTTTATTTAATTTCTTAGTAATTTTGTGTGGTTTGTTTTGTATTCGATGAATGTCATGTTCTATTTCAATCATATATCCGTCCCAAATTTCCCGTTTAATTTTTCATATTTCTTTCTTTACTAAAGCAGACTTAATATTATAATTATATCTGTACTTCACTTCATTAGATAATGATAAGATTTTTAGATACACCTCCTCTTTTCTTTCATTAACTTGCTAAAATGGTCATTCCTAATCGTTAATCCCCTTTTACAGTATTTCTTTTTGTCATTCCTAATGCTTCAGCGGCTCCGTGCTTTATGATCTCTTTAATAGTATTCCATTCTCCATTTACGTTGTTGCTTGCTGCTTTCATTTGATATCCCCATTTAGTCTTTTTTCGTGTAATAGTTCGATACTATATTCCTTGAGTGTGCACCTTATAAATTCTTATATACAGACTGGGTGTTTGTAGACGGTTTCGTCCATCTTTCTTTTTTTTTTTTTTTTTTTTTAATGTCACTTCTTACTAAAAAGTTATGTGATGATACATCCAAGCTTCTGTAAACTCTTGTGTCTTTTGTTCTTACACATGCCATTTTATTTTCAAAAACTTACTCTATTTTTGAAGCCGTACTTTGAGCTGCCCACGTAAATTTATGCATACCACGTTGTTTAAAAAAATGTTTGTTATTCGTAATTCATTGTGTGTGGCAACCTCTATGAGCTTCTTTCCATTGTTATTCAGTGTATTTTCACCCTCTGTACCCACTATATCTGTAATGGGTCTCTTATCGACTCGAATGTTTAAGCTCCCCTTAAGAAGTATGTAACCACTTTTACTTATTTTTCCTACAGCATTTTGTAACAGGCCATAAAATTTAATACAATTTTGAGTGCTTCTTTCTTCTGCTGCGTACAAAGACATTATAGGTACGTATCCCCTCTCAGCTTTAAAATGTAGCACTAGTATTGTTTCATTTATAAATGTGTACGGATTTAGTCTGTTCTTTAACGCTTTTCGCACTCTGATGGAGACTCCGGCAGCAGCTACCAAGCGAGTTGGCGTAGTGCTGAGCACACTGCACTTGCATTCGGGAGGATGATGGTTCAAATCCGTGTCCGGTCGTCCATATTCATGTTTCGTGATGCCAGGATGGTTCCTTTGAAAGGGAAAGTCCAATTTTCTTCCCCAGCCTTGACACAATCCGCTCTTGTACTTCGTCTCTAATGACCTCGAAATTGACGGGACTTTGAACCCAATCTTCCTTCCTTCCTTCCAGCAGCAGATCTTTGTTATTGCGAAAATCCACAGTAGACCATCACATAATTCTGAAATTCGATCGTTCCCCGTAATTTTTTCTTTGTTTCGGTTATGGAGGCAACATCGATTTCAGTATTGGCTAGTTCTTCTTCCAGTTCTGTTTCTTTGTGTGTCAGATATTTAATATTCGATGTTGCTTTTTTAAACGTGTCTGATTAATGGTATTTGCTCTTACTCTTTATCTTATTTCTTTCATTGGTCGACATATAACAATCAATCAGGATTTTTAGCAATTCGAGTGTTCCTTCGCTGCGTCGCAAACACTGCACCGTGTAAGGCCAATGGTGGGGCTGCTAACTTTAAGCTTCCGTCCCAACTGATTTCATTTCAGACTTCACCCATTCTAGACACATTGCCTTATCTCCGGCATAGAGGTCTGTCCTCCCGTTGTGCTAGTTTTGGGCCACCCTAGGTGTTTTGTTTTCGCCGGTGCCATATCTGGTGAACATTCCCCTATCCACCATCTGGGAAGGCGACTGATGGTAGACTAGCCAACTCCACACGGCTACTTAATAGTAAAGATGATATTGAAATTTTTGCTTGCCCATGTCTCACTTCAGTGATTTAAGTGTAAAATTTCCCATTCAAAAATTTCCTGCGAGTGGAGGGTTGTGATAGGTGGAAAGTCCTTTGGGCTCACCTTTCTTTCTCTCTAATCATTCAGTTCAAATGGTTCAGATAGCTCTAAGCACTATGGGACTTAACATCTGAGGTCACCAGTCCCCTAGACTTAGAACTACTTAAACCTAAGACATCACACATATCCATGCCCGAGGCAGTATTTGAACCTGCGACCGTAGCAGCAGCGCGGTTCCGGACTGAAGCGTCTAGTACCGCTCGGCCACAGTGGCCGGCAACTATTCAGTTCACGAACACATATGCAACTAGGGTACTTTTATCGAGTTCTGATGATACTGCAATCGATAAAATGTTTATTGACATTGACAGTGGTTGAGTACTAAATTCATTAGTAGCTTATTGAATGAAGTAAATAGAGGAGACGGGACTGCGTTTATGTTTTGATGGACAGCTACGGCTGAGGCTAGCCAGAGGAAATCTCGCTGCATGCAGATGGCGAAAAATTCTGCTTTATTGCCTTCACTTTGTGGAACAACCAGGGATGTGGACACATGTAGTGTGTAGGTAGGCTGTTTATGTTTTCTTATTGGCAACGTTACGTAGCGCTCTGTATGAGAATCACTGGCTATGCTGTGTGCAGTCTGTGGCTAGTTTACATTGTTGTAATACTCGCCATTGTAGTGTTGGGCAGCTGGCTGTGAACAGCGCGTAGCGTTGCGCAGTTGGAGGTGAGCCACCAGCAGTGGTGGATGTGGGGAAAGAGATGGCGGAGTTTTGAAATTTGTCATGAACTGCTATATATATTATGACTATTAAGGTAAATACATTGTTTGTTCTCTATTAAAATCTTTCATTTGCTAACTATGCCTATCAGTAGTTAGTGCCTTCAGTAGTTTGAATCTTTTATTTAGCTGGCAGTAGTGGCGCTTGCTTTATTGCAGTAGCTCAAGTAACCAAGATTTTTGTGAGGTAAGTAATTTGTGAAACGTATAGGTTAATGTTAGTCAGGGCCATTCTTTTGTATGGATTTTTGAAAGTCAGATTGCATTGCGCTAAAAATATTGTGTGTCAAGATAAGCACAGTCTCGTATATAATTCTTCAAAAGGGGATGTTTCATATGGCGACCCTGCCAGGATACCTCACTGGAATCTTCTGATATTTTCTTGTAGTTTGTGTAATTAGTGTAGCTTTTGTTTATTGCTAGTGCGTAATTATAGAGAGAATTTCTTTTGTAGTTTTAGTTTTTCATTGTTGTACAGTAAAACAGTTGTGGCATGCATGTAGATTTGCAGCAAGTACTTCGCAGCTGCGCTTGCAATTAACTAGATATTATTTTCAGTGCTATGTTAATTTGTTCTCTTACTTTTGCTCTTCCAATTGTGCTTTTCTGTGTTATCGTGTGAAATATTGTGACAATAATGGCGTGCGAAAAACGTAACACTAGGCTCCAAAGTAAACAGAGAAATAATAGTGACGACGAGTGTAGCTTATCAGCACCACTGCTTAATGAAGTAACAGACATTCAAAGTAGTAATTTGGTAATAGTGCATAGGGAAATGGAGCGGGCGGCAAATAATGGTGTAGACAGTGAAACAAGTAGTGAACAGGGAAGCATTATCGATCGATCGGTCGGAAACAGCTCGCCTCAGGAATCCGAAATGACAGAACACAATATTGCAACTACTGTAGACTCAGGTTTTGGGTCCTCACTGTTTTCTCAAATAAGTCAAGACACTTTTTCTGCTTGTGAAAATGTGAATGTTGCCGGTGCAACTTCACTGCCGAAAAGCACTGAGGAACATGTTTCAGACACCAGTGCACTGTTATTACAGTTAATGCAACAAATGGGACAAAGGCTACAAAAGTTAGACACAATGGAACAAAATCTTCAAAAGTTAGACACAACGCTCGAACAAAATCAGAAACAAATGGGACAAAATCTTCAAAAGTTAGACACGATGTAACAAAATCAGAAACAAACACAGCAACAGCTTCAAAAGTTAGACTCATTGGAACAAATTCTTGAACAAACACGTGAAGATTTAACTACTGAATTACATAACATTGAATCGAAATGTGAAAAAGTCTGTAATGACGTAAAAACTCAAATTTGTGAGCATTTTCAACCTATTTTTTCGTGGCATGAAAATGCATTACAGAATCACGAAGCAGCCCTAAAAGAACTGCAAACTATTGTTCATGAAAATCATGAGACCTTGCAAGCTAAATTTGGCTCAGTTGCATCTACCGATTTGGTTACGCAACTTGCAAAAACTCAGGAAAACTTAAAGGACACAGTAGATACTCTGAAACTTGGCTCAGAAAAACACACTGAGGAAATAAGTACACTATCGGAGAAAGTAGCCGAACTTTCGGATCAGTTCACTAATTTATCTACGAAGGTAGATGATAATCTGAATGACACAAAACCGGTAGTCTTTAATGACACAGAAGAGTGCGAACAAATTAGGAAATTCAATCAAAATCAAACCAATATACAATTACAAAAGAGAAATCCGGAAGTACAAGATCAGTTGGCACAAGTAATACAAAAATTACAAATTCAGAGGACACTCGCGCTCCAACACGGGAAGAGGGACTTAGAAATACGGTATAGCCGCAAAATAATAACACAGGGCATTTCGGAAGTTATGAAAGAAATTGGCAATGTGCACCGAATTTTCAGATGGAACCGCCGACACGACCTAACAATGACCGATATGCGACTCGCCGACACGATGATTTTGACTATAAGCTGTTCATTACTACACGTAAATTCAAAACATTTTAGAATTCTGGCAACGACATTCATCCACGAGCATGGCTTCACCAATTCTCTCATTGTTTTCCTCCGAACTGGTGATTACAGCACAGATTAGAATTTATGTGTGGCTACTTAGAGAATGAACCAGCTGTAAGAATGCGATCGGTCATTAACGATTGTCACAGTGAAGGAGAATTTTATCATGCCTTCCTCTCAGCATATTGGTCTCAAGCTACACAAGACCGAGTAAAACATAGCATCATAATGATGAAACATTTCGAACAATCCGAATTTTCCAGTCTTGTGAAATATTTTGAAGACATGTTGCACAAGAATCAGTACCTGTCAAACCCATACAGCCCCTCAGAACTCATCCGCATTTGCTTAATCAAATTACCTGAACATTTACGACACATTATTTTGGCAGGACGTTGCAAAGACGACATTGAAGCTTTTCAAGGACTCTTACAAGAATTAGAAATTGACACTGACAATCGCAGAACGCGAAAACAGGAACACAATAATTACAGGTCACATCCGTCGCAATTCCACGTCGAAAGAAATAATAACTGGACACGACAAGGCTATTCTCACAACACAAATCGTGACCAAAACAGACACCACCCGTATAACAACCGTTGGCAGAGTAGTAATAATTACAGGGAAAGATTACCTCTCCGCAGTAACGACTATCACAGAGACAATCAGAGAAACAGACAATATGGCAACCAGAACTATTATTATCACGGGAGACAGAATAACTTCAGACGCAACGGTCCACCGTGCAGTGATAATTCAGGGAGAAATTCGCCACCACTTAACTGACAAGAAAGAAACTACAGGAACTACCGACATGACGACAGACGATATAATCATAACGACAGACCTGAATTTCATCAGAACTGGCGAGATTCAAACAGAGCAGCGCACTCTCGACAAGGTGAACTTGTAGAAGTTAGGTCTCCTAATCCCAATAACGACGCACGCCAACAAAGAGACAGGCAATGACTCATACCGCTGGCAGCCACGAAACGCAAGTATGAAACTGACGATGCAGCTGCCGTAGCTAGTAATTACGTAAAAATGGAAGACATTAGGGACATCTTACTCCAGGAACACGACCTAAAACATAACAACATTGCATATCCTGTGATTCACATTAGAGTAAATGATGTAAAATTTACGGCAGTACTTGACTCTGGCAGTCCCATTTCAGTAATTAGTGAAACAGCCTTTAGCAAATGCAACAAATCGAACGATTGTCCCACACTTCCGTTACGTAAGATTAAATTACAAGGTGCAATCTTTGGAAAAAGTGTAGATGTACGCCAACAAACCAGCTTAGAATTCTTTTGTGAAAGCCACAGCTTCTCTATGAGCTTTCTTATTGTTCCATTATTGTCGACGGAAATTATATTGGGAGTAGACTTTTTGAATGAATACAAAGCAATCTTAAGCTTTCACGATGCTGAAATAAGTTTAGAGAAAGAAGGTAAGTCAATAGCTTTGAAATTTGAAGATTGGCTCTCAAACCATGACGAGGACATTAATCGGCTTTACCTTCTGTTAGACAACAGTTCGGAATTTTCTACGGAACTAGACACTAACAATCACTCTGCAAATACTGACAGGGATGATATCGACGGCATATTTGAAACTAATGAGTTAACTCAGAATAAAATTCAAACAATTGAGAATTGTAATGACACCGATAGGCAGGACATTTTTGAGATTTTACAAGCAGATTCCACAGTTTTTACTCACAAAACAGGAACAATCAAGGGATTTCAATACCAATTTCGTGTTCGTGAGCATACTAAATTTTGTGTTAGACCATACGTAATTCCGGCGCATTATAGGGACCGTGTTAGAACAGAAATACAATCTATGCTTGACGAGGGCATTATTGAGCTTGCAGTAAGCTCATACAACAATCCATTACATGATGTTGAGAAGAAAAATGGATCGATCAGGCTTGTCTTAGATTCGAGACAAATCAATACTATCATTATTCCTGAAACAGACAGGCCGCAAACGTTGGAAGAACTTCTTCAAAATTTTAATGGTGTAAAAGTGTTGTCTTCCATTGATCTCAGATCCAGTTTTCATCAGATCGAGCTTCATCCAAAATGTAGAAAATACACAGCTCTACTTTGTTTCGGCGTTTGTTATCAATTTCGTAAACTTCCTTTTGGTTTGAACATTTCTTCGGCAGCATTCATTCGCGGGCTAAATTCCATATTACCTGAGTTCTTAAAACGTCACATCACCTTATATGTGGACGATATTCTGATAGCAGAAGCCTCATGGGAACAACATAATCGCATCCTCAACAGTTTGTTACGTATTTTTGCAGAATCTGGAATTACTGTTAACTTGGAAAAGTCTGAATTCGGTAGGTCAAAGGTGAGGTTTTTGGGACATATTATTTCTTCTGAAGGCATTCAGCCGGATCCTGAAAAGTTAGAAGCAATCAGAGCCATTCCAGTTCCATCCACAAAAAAACAAGTCCGCAGTTTTCTAGGTCTCGTAAATTTTTACCGTCGTTTTCTGAATTTGCAAATTCTTGTTACACCAAAACTTTGTTCTCTCACTGGAAAAAATACTATTTGGAACTGGGACGAACAAGCACAGTTGGAATTCAATTCTTTGAAAGAATCGCTACTTAACGCGCCAATACTAGCTCATCCAGATCTGTCACAAGATTTCTGCCTTAGCACGGATTCTTCTAAAGTCGGTCTTGGTGCCCATTTATTTCAAGAAGCCATAGAAAATGACATTACTGTTCAGAAAACCATTGCTTTTGCTAGCCGAGTGCTAACAAAATCTGAAAAAAATTATTCCGTTACTGAATTAGAAGCTTTAGCTATCGTTTGGGCATTTAACAAATTCCGTTTCTTTCTTTCTGGTAAGCACGTAAAAGTATACAGTGATCATCGTGCATTACAATTTCTTATGTCTTCAAAATTAAATCATGACAGGTTAAAACGTTGGGCATTGTTTCCGAAAGAATTCCACTTCACAATAGTCTACATTCCCGGCAAGAAGAACATTGTTGCGGACGCACTGTCACGCGCACCGGCTGGGCTTGAGAAAAGTAACAGAGAAGGCAACCTCGAAAAAAATTTCAGTATTCTTTACATTCAGAAAGTCGCCTTTGAAAACTTCATCACCACATCTTTAAAGGACATTGCTCATGAACAAGATAAAGATCCCATTTGGAAAGACATCAAGAGCAAATGGCATGAAAAGACACACACACAGATTCGGCATTATTATCTGGTTAGAAACAACATACTGTTCAAACCCTGCACTGTTGATGACAAGCTATGGGTACTTTGCATTCCTGACGATTTTGTTAATAAGCTCATTTGGTACATTCATTTCAGCTATGCACATTTTGGCCCACGAAAATGTTATCATATTCTTCGAACGACTTGTTATTTTAACAATATGGAAAAGAGAATTCGAAGAGTCTTGTCTATTTGTAAACTTTGTCAAAAGGCGAAACCATCTACCATCTCCCTTTGTGCTCCGCTGTTTCCTATCATTCCTTCTAAATTAAAAGAATTTGCTGCTGTTGATCTCTTGGGACCGCTTGTCAGAACATCTAATGGATTTTCGTACGTTCTAGTCGCTGTTCAACTTACTTCAAAATTTGTTTCTTTCACACCGTTACGAAAAAGCCACTGGACGGTCTGTATCCAACGCCTTTGTTAAAAAATTTTTACGTGAAGTTGGACACGTTAGTAAAGTCATTTCGGATAACGGACCTCAATTCAGATCTGCTGTTTGGTCATGCATGCTTCGGAATCATAAAATCAAACCTGTTTTTATTTCATTGTACTCACCACATTGTAACCCCTCCGAATGGATTATGAAAGAAATCAATAAGCTATGCAGACTTTATTGTCACAGAAAGCATCAGCATTGGGACAGATATTTACACTTATTTCAAAACGTGCTGAATGAAATTTCTCATGACTCCACTGCTTTACCACCTATTCTTGTACTGAAGAATGAAGAACCACCGAACAGAATCAGAGAGCTTGTACCTTTCCCGAATACACGTAAACTTCGACACAAAGACATAATTGATTTGGCTATTAAAAATATAAAATCTGCAGCAGACAAAAGGAGAAAACTACACGGTAAAGCAAATGCAAAGAAATTATATATTGGTCAGAAAGTTCTCATTAAAGCTCATTCATTGTCTCATAAGAAGAAATACTTGAGTCACAAATTCTTTCTAGTTTACAATGGACCTTACAGAATCTTGAAAACATATGAGTATACTGTGGAGCTCTTAATTTATGATATTTACTAAAATGCCAAATTAAATGATGAGAAACATTTCACGGCTATTGTCTTGCTAGTTGAGAGAAATGCCATATGGCTTGCTTTATGTATTTATTAACTCATTTTGTTTAATATCTAGTTTCTAGCTGCACTGCAGCATTGGTTAAAATAAAACTTTATAGATTTACTAATATAAATACTTTCTGTCTACAGATCGAGTAAATAATAATTTTTTCCAAAAAAATGAGGGAGCACAAAAAGACATTTACCTTCACAGCAACTGCATACATAATTTTCTTTTCAAGTTCTTGGTAATTTATTTTGTAGAATAAGTTGTGGTGCACCACTTTAATGACATAGATATTAAGATGTGAATATACATTTCCCTTACTGTGTTGTTGTCTTTAGTGTACTATTTTTTCTGCTTGAGCTTTGTCATGTTTAGGTATAAGTTATAGCATTTGCTACTGCTGTTTGCCAGGCATAGTGTTACTGAATTTGACTTTATATTACTCTGTTAAGCAAGTTTTACTACTGATTTATTTTTATTGTTTGCTGCACATTGCCTTATATTAGTTGTAATATTGCAATTGCTCTGCTAATTTATGCTGCTTGCTTTGGCATTTGTATTTTTATCTGAGCTCAGTAGATTTAAGTTAGCTTAAGATGGGGTAGACTATATAAGAGAATGAGTTGCGATGAATTGGAAGAAATGCATTGAGAAGCTATAAGAAAATGGTTTGGCCAAAAAAAGTATTTTGAAAGAGGATATGAGCAAAACAATAGGGTTTAGGGACAACGTAGGATTTTCTTGGAAATAAATGAGGTAAGATAATGGAAAATAAATAATGAGGTAAGAAATATGTGAACATATAAATACAGAAAGCATGCTTTGGTAGGATTTTTTTGGTGGAAACAAATGTTGAAATAAGACGAAAGACCTATGGAATGAAGTTTTGGGGTGGACTGCAGTACCAAATGTTACACTGAAAACGAACCCTGTCATTTCCATTGTGTTATCCCCCTATGTGTTTGTATACCCTTATGTATTTGTTTTCTTCCTGTCTCTGTGTACTGTTTCATAGAATTTTTTTTCTCTTCTAATACTAAGCTACATTCACTATGATGAGGAATACTGTTATCCTCAAATATAATTGACATTAATAACATGTTATTTACTTTGTAAAGATGTTTAGACATTATTTATTCTTTTTTGTTTTAATGCTCATGTGTGAAGTTGATGTTTCGAAAGTTATTCTGATCTTTTATGTATGTACTTATGTCATAATTCTTGTAACACTGATGTTCATGTTTATTTCTATTCTTTTGTAAAGCCTGCATTACCACAAATGTTATCTGTACTGTTATGTTCTTTAATGATGTATTTTGTACCTTTGTAATTGTATTCTTATGTTATAAAATTGTAATTGACACCTGTTCATCAAATTAAGTAACTTGTAAGTTACATTTGACTGCACACGTTTCTGTTGGTCATAGTATATGGCCAATATGTGAGAAGTAGGGACTGATAGTGTTTGCACGTGAGTTAATAATTCAGCAAGGGACTCGTTAACAGCATTGCTGGTTTTAAGGACAATTCCAAAAACTTTGTGAGTGCACAAGTGGTGGTTATGGACTTGCTATATTGTCCGCAAGACTCTTCGATGGTGATTGTGCACCTGCACAGTCGCAACAGATGGTTGCTGGCCGTCTCCACAAGGACTACAGTGGGTCTACACCTTTGACGACTCACCAATACCATTATTTCTACAAGGACGGCACTGGGTCTACACCTCTGGTGGCCCACCAATACCATACTCTCTACCAAGACTATAGTCGGTCTGTTCTGTGATGACCTACCTACCAATATTCTTCAAAACTTCGACTGATTCTGCTGTGGGTTTCCTCTGTTGTGGCCCATTACCTGTCTGGATGTCAAGAGTCAACACTGTCTTTCCGTTGGAAGGAGAGCACTACTTCTTCAAGACTGATTGGAAATCCACTACTTCCATGTGCATTTTCTTTTACTGCTCAGACTTTGACAACAAAAAAACACTGCAATTTTACTGTGATGAATGATCAGGACTGTCTTTATGGACTGTGAGAAAATTTTAGCTTTTGACCAACGTTGTATCAATAAGTGTGTGCATTTGATATCTTTGATATTGTAATTATGAAAAATTTTATCAAATCATTATTGGCCACTGCCCAAAACAATTGGTAAAATTTTTTGTGGGGAGCATGGGGGCTATGTAAGTAGGCTGTTTATGTTTTCTTATTGGCAACGTTACGTAGCGCTCTGTATGAGAATCACTGGCTGTGCTGTGTGCAGTCTGTGGCTAGTTTGCATTGTTGTAATACTCGCCATTGTAGTGTTGGGCAGCTGGCTGTGAACAGCGCGTAACGTTGCGCAGTTGGAGGTGAGCCGCCAGCAGTGGTGGATGTGGGGAAAGAGATGGCGGAGTTTTGAAATTTGTCATGAACTGCTATATATATTATGACTATTAAGGCAAATACATTGTTTGTTCTCTATTAAAATCTTTCATTTGCTAACTATGCCTATCAGTAGTTAGTGCCTTCAGTAGTTTGAATCTTTTATTTAGCTGGCAGTAGTGGCGCTCGCTTTATTGCAGTAACTCGAGTAACCAAGATTTTTGTGAGGTAAGTAATTTTTGAAACGTATAGGTTAATGTTAGTCAGGGCCATTCTTTTGTATTGATTTTTAAAAGTCAGATTGCGTTGCGCTAAAAATATTGTGTGTCAAGATAAGCACAGTCTCGTATATAATTCTTCAAAAGGGGACGTTTCAAGTGAAACTCACACTGGTGGACAGGGGCCGTGCAGTGGGCGTGGATTCCCCTATCCTCGGGGAGAGAGAAGCACTTAACAGGTCACAGGAAATTGTCGCAAAGGCTCTACAATGAATTTTTATAACTTTTTTAGCTGAGTCGCAGTAGCCCAGCGCCGTGATAATTGTTTGTGGCCAGGAAGAGAGCATTCTTCTGAATATCCGGGTGTCAACCTAACGTTTCCTGTGGGCCTTCCATCTGTGATTCGTATCTGCTAGGATCGTGAAAAACATTTCGCCATGTTGGCTGAAATGGCCGACACGACAGGATACCTGTCATTGGGTCGCCTGGACAGCTCTCTCTTCTCTTTAGTCATCCAGACACTCTCGCGAAGCTGCCTCCCGCACATGCTGAGAAACAGTTTCTTTATTGGGATTCCGACCCGTAATTCAGAGGACCTGCCGGTGGGGGCCTGTTCCTCGCCACGTATATCGATAGGACCAGAGGGGGAGAATTTGCCTGTCGTCTGGAGGGAGGTTGTATGGAGAGTGGGAAACTTTGCGACTAGTGTATGGAAGTGCTGACGCGTTATTGTTGACCAGTTTAGGTTTTTGAGAGTACTCCGCGTGGGGTGGTTTTGGAAAATCATAGTAAAGAGACCGAGACGAGATTCGGGAGGAGGCTGTGGTACGAGTGAGGTTTCGGACGTAGGACGCGGAAGTTGTTGGATCGAGTTATCGACCAAGGACCATGATCTATGTTAGAGGCGACTATTAGTGACTTGGGCTTGGAGAACGAGTTGGAGCTCCACCGTTCGAGTCGGCGCAGAGGCGCACTGGTCTCCGCTTTGCTGACTCTCTCTGGTGTATGGTAAGCATTCTGCAGCTCCTGCACAGTGCGAATTTTTAATCCCCGACGAGCATTTTCAAACGACAGCAGTCACTGGGTGCCCAATTTGCATTTTGTGATAGCTTCCAACTTTGTAGTTCACGATCATTGTCAACGAATTAGTTTCAGCCAGTCTACGTTACCTTAGTTAATGTCAGAGTAGGAGTTAATTTTGCACCCACTCCCTAGCTTTGTCAACCGTACATAGGTACATTTACTTCATTTCGTTATGCTAGAACTTCAATGTAATCGAGGTTTTTTAAGTCAATTCATGTCCAATGTAATACCCTGTTGGTGTAATGAATATATAGTTACTTAAAATCTCGTTCAGAAGATATTTTAAGACATTTTACCTTATTAATTTATTCATCTCCATCATTTTATTTTGGAATATTATATATCTCGTCATCTTCAGCTTCATTTCTAAGTGCCATGATCAGTTATTTGCTTGTAAATTTTGCGATGCGTAACAGTCTACAGTGGTGTAACTGAAGATTAGTTCTGTGCCTTACAACATTCGAGGGTAGATGTTCAATTGAAAAACCCACGTTCCTTCCACCAAAACATACGCATTGTGTTTCCTCAGTACAAAGGAAGGTTGTGTCCTGGTGAATCTATCCCTATCCATCGAGAGTTGAAAGATTCATCGTAGGCGTCATTGCTTCCGGTTCACCATGAAAAGAATAATGAGTCAGAGTACGTTCGGGATAAGCAAATAACTTACGCGTGGTGAGGTTTAGTGGTGACTGTCATTTTGGAATTAAAATAGTTGATGCGAGGCACAAGTGATGTGATTTTTGTGAGATATACATGACGTACTGGATACTTCTTTCGTTTCAGTGAGAGACCAGTAAATTAGTTGTAACAAAGAAAATGTCTTCACGCCTCGTGAGTTTGTGGTTTCTAGGCCTTTTTAAATAAATGAAATAGGCATGGAGTGCTATGTCAGTGTTTAGCTTTAAGAATAGACGCTAAGCTGTAGTAATTTGTGCATGCCACTGAGAGTATGGACGTGTGAAATAAGATATTATAGTGCATGTGTTATTCCAAATTACGATGCAGTGTTCATTCGGAAATGCATGCACATTCGATGGAACGGGCACTGTGGCGACTATAGTCATCATGAGGTATATGAAATGTGTTCGCAGTTGCGAATATCGACAACCATCAGCTGTATGATGGAATGACGACAATGAAAATTTGTGCCGGACCGGGCCCCGAACCCGGATTTCCCACATCTCGCGAGCGGTCGCCTTACTATTTGGCCAGCCGATAACTAGTCACTGTCAGACCCAAAACTTCCAAATATCTTCGACCATGCGTCTACGACCTGTATTCGTACATCCATTATGCATATTAGCGTACAAGTCAGACATTGTAGTTGAAAGTCTTTTGTCCGTTGTCGGCGGATAAATACGATATTCCGAATTACGATGCAATGTTCCTTCAGACAAGCATGCATGCCTCTCCTGTACAGGAATATGCATAATGGACGTACGAATACAGGCTGTAGACCCATTGTTGTAGACATGTGGAAGTTTGAGTCGGGCCGTGAGTCGTGCTCGGATAGCCAAATGGTAAGGCGACCACTCGCGGTAGGCGGGAAACCCGGGTTCGAGTCCCGGTCGGGCTCAAATTTTCACTCTTGTCATTCCATTATACAGCTGATTGTTGTCCATATTCGCATTTCATGGACGTGTGGAAGGCTAGTGGTTATTTTTCCGTGTCAAAAGAACGCAGGAGTTCACGTGTTTCTTTGTTGTTCACGCCAGGTACTATAGAGACAATGAAAAATAATATAGATTGAGGAGATGGTGCTCATTGTATAATATCCCATAGGAGCTTATTTGTGGGGCAAGCAAAATTCATGCCCTGCCATGTTTTGAGAGGAGGGCAAGTAAATGCCAAATTAGGATGATCAAACAAAGTACGAGTATGGGCGGATATCCTGCCAAGCATGACTACACAAAGGATCCTTGGCTCATTGCCGAATAGTAAAGTTGTCTAATGTGTTATACTTTCTGTTCAAATAGATTATGATTATGCCACTGGGTCAATGAATGGGAATCGACAGAATGAAGCGTAGATTATGAACCACAGGTTACAAAGTGAATGTTCAAATTACAGAGACCAGAAGACAGTGCAATGGAATGCCGAAAAAGGATAAGTAAACGAAAGGTAAACAAAAAATAAATCATGTATAAGTACGAGGAGGAAGAATGAACAGGCAAATCTTATGCAATTACATGCAAATAAAGAGATCGTGAAATTAAATTTTTGTTTGTTTTATGTAAAAAGCTTTAATAGTGTTTGTACACAACCACGATGTAGGGGTATTTGTTGAGAGGTCAGAGAAATGTTTGGTTCCTGAAGAGTGGCAGCAATCTTTTCAGTAGCCGCAGGGGCAACAGCCTCGATGACTGACTGATCTGGCATTACACCATCAACCATAACGGGCTTGCTGTGTTGGTACTGCAAGCGGTAGAAAAGAAGGATAAACTACAGCCATAATTTTTCACGAGGGCATGCGGTTCTCCTGTATGATTAAATGATGACGGCATCCTCTTCGCTGAAATATTTCACATGTAAAATAGTCCCCGATTCAGATCACCGGGCGGGGACTACTCAGGAGGATGTTGTCATCAGAAGAAACAAAACTGGCGTTCTGCGGGTCGGAGCATAGAATGTTAGATCCCTTAATCGGTCAGGTAGGTTAGAAAATTTAATAAGGGAAACGGATAGGTTGAAGTTAGACATAGTGGGAATAAGTAAAGTTTGGTGGCAGGACGAACTTCCGACTACATGAATACAGGATTATGAATACAGAATCAAATAGGGTTATTGCAACAGTGAGTTTAATAATGAATAACAAAATAGGAATGCAGATTAGTTACTATGAACACCATAGTGAACACATTATCATGGCCAAGAAAAATGGCCCACACTCACCATAATAGTACAAGTTTACATGCCAACTACCTCCACAGACGATGAAGAGATACAACAAGTGTATGTTATGAAGTAATGCCATGTACGTAGAAGAGACCTGGAAATCCTAAGTTATATTTTCAGGGACGGATGTAGACTCTGGCCACAATTTATTGGTTATGAACTGTAGATTAAAACTAAATAAATTGCAAAAGATCAGGAAATTAAGATGGGACCTGGAAAAATTTAAAGGACCAGAAGTTATTGAGAAGTAATGGAACTTTTGACAAGAACAGGGGAAAGGAATACAGTAAAAGATGAGGTGAAATAATGAAGGCAGCAGAGGATCAGATAAGTAAAAAGACAAGGCCTAGTAGAGATTCTTGGATAAGACAGGAGGTATTGAACGTAACTGAGGAACGCAGAAGACATAAAAATGCAGCAAATGAAGCAGGCGAAAGGGAATACAAAGTCTTAAAAAAGACACTAACAGGACGCGCCAAACGGCTAAGCAGGAATAACTATAGGACAAATGTAAGATTTTAGAAGCATATTTCACTAAGGGAGAGATAGATACCACGTTAAGGAAAATTAAAAAGGCCTTTGGAGAAAAGAGAAGCAGCTGTATGAATATCCATAACTCATATGGAAAACCAGTCCTAAGCAAAGAACGGAAAACTCAAAGGTGAAAGGAGTATATAGAGGGTCTAACGAGCGAGATGAATTCGAAGGCAATATTATAGATGAGCAGGTAGATTAAGATGAGGAAGGAGCCATGATACTGCGAGAAGAATTTGACAGAGCAGTGAAAGATTAAGTCGAAACAAAGCCCCGGGAGTAGACGATATTACGTCAGAACTGCTGATAGCCTTGGGAGAACCAACCATGATAGACTCTTCAATCTGGTGTGCAAGGTGCATGAGACAGGTGGTGTACTCCGACTTCAAGAAGACTGTAATAATCCCAATTCCATACGGGTGCTGAAAGGTGTGAATATTACCGAAGTATCAGTTTAATGAGTCATGATTGCAAAATTACGAATTCTTTTCTGAAGAGTGGGAAAACTGTCAGACGTTGACCTCGGGGAAGACCCTTTGATTCGGGAGAAATACTGGAATACACGAGGCAGTACCGACACTAAGACTTCTCTTAGAAGATAGGTTAAGGAAATGGAAACCTACGTTTATAGTATTTATACACTCCCGGAAATTGAAATACGAACACCGTGAATTCATTGTCCCAGGAAGGGGAAACTTTATTGACACATTCCTGGGGTCAGATACATCACATGATCACACTGACAGAACCACAGGCACATAGACACAGACAACAGAGCATGCACAATGTCGGCACTAGTACAGTGTATATCCACCTTTCGCAGCAATGCAGGCTGCTATTCTCCCATGGATACGATCGTAGAGATGCTGGATGTAGTCCTGTGGAACGGCTTGCCATGCCATTTCCACCTGGCGCCTCAGTTGGACCAGCGTTCGTGCTGGACGTGCAGACCGCATGAGACGACGCTTCATCCAGTCCCAAACATGCTTAATGGGGGACAGATCCGGAGATCTTGCTGGCCAGGGTAGTTGACTTACACCTTCTAGAGCACGTTGGGTGGCACGGGATACATGCGGACGTGCATTGTCCTGTTGGAACAGCAAGTTCCCTTGCCGGTCTAGGAATGGTAGAACGATGGGTTCGATGACGGTTTGGATGTACCGTGCACTATTCAGTGTCCCCTCGACGATCAACAGTGGTGTACGGCCAGTGTAGGAGATCGCTCCCCACACCATGATGCCGGGTGTTGGCCCTGTGTGCCTCGGTCGTATGCAGTCCTGATTGTGGCGCTCACCTGCACGGCGCCAAACACGCATACGACCATCATTGGCACCAAGGCAGAAGCGACTCTCATCGCTGAAGACGACACGTCTCCATTCGTCCCTCCATTCACGCCTGTCGCGACACCACTGGAGGCGGGCTGCACGATGTTGGGGTGTGAGCGGAAGACGGCCTAACGGTGTGCGGGACCGTAGCCCAGCTTCATGGAGACGGTTGCGAATGGTCCTCGCCGATACCCCAGGAGCAACAGTGTCCCTAATTTGCTGGGAAGTGGCGGTGCGGCCCCCTACGGCACTGCGTAGGATCCTACGGTCTTGGCGTGCATCCGTGCATCGCTGCGGTCCGGTCCCAGGTCGACGGGCACGTGCACCTTCCGCCGACCACTGGCGACAACATCGATGTACTGTGGAGACCTCACGCCCCACGTGTTGAGCAATTCGGCGGTACGTCCACCCGGCCTCCCGCATGCCCACTATACGCCCTCGCTCAATGTCCGTCAACTGCACATACGGTTCACGTCCACGCTGTCGCGGCATGCTACCAGTGTTAAAGACTGCGATGGAGCTCCGTATGCCACGGCAAACTGGCTGACACTGACGGCGGCGGTGCACAAATGCTGCGCAGCTAGCGCCATTCGACGGCCAACACCGCGGTTCCTGGTGTGTCCGCTGTGCCGTGCGTGTGATCATTGCTTGTACAGCCCTCTCGCAGTGTCCGGAGCAAGTATGGTGGGTCTGACACACCGGTGTCAATGTGTTCTTTCTTCCATTTCCAGGAGTGTATATCTAGAGAAAGCTTTTGACAAGACTGGAATACTCTCTTTGGAATTATGAAGATAACAGGGGTAAAATACAGTGAGCGAAACGCATTTTACATCTTGTACAGAAACTGTACGACGGCTACAAGAGTCGAGGGGCATGAGAGGGAAGCGGTTGAGACGGGAGTCAGATATGGTTGCAGCCTATCCCCGATGTTATTCAATCTGTACACTGAGAAAGCAGTAAAAGAAACCAAAGAAAAATTTAGAGTAGGAATTAAAGTCCAGGGAGTAGAAATAAAAACTTTGAGGTTTGTCAGTGGCATTGTAATTCTGCCAGACAGTAAGGGACTTGTAACAGCAGTTGTACCGAATGGACAGTGTTTTGAAAGAAGGATACAACATGAACATTTACAAATTTGAAACAAGTATAATGGAATGTAATCGAATTAAATCAGGCGATGCTGAGGGAATTAGATTCCGAAAAGAGACCCTTAAAATAGTAGGTGAGTTTTTCTATTTGGGCAGCAAAATAGCTGATAATGGACGAAGTAGAGACGATATGTAGACTGGCAATGCCAAGAAAAGTATTTCTGAAGAAAAGAAATTTAGCATCGAATATAACCTTGGGTGTTAGGAAGCCTTTTCTGAAAGTATTTGTGTGGAGTGTAGTGAAGTACGGAAGTGATACATGGACGAGAAACAATTTAGACGGGAAGTCAATAGAACTTTTTGAAATGTGGTGCTACAGAAGAAATCTGGAGATTGGACGGGTAGGTCACGTAACTAATGAAGAGGCAGAGAATAGAACTGGAGAGAAAAGAAATTCGTGGCACAACCTGACACCCGAAGGAATCGTTTGATACGACACATTTCCAGAGATGAAAAGATCACCAATTTCGTACTGGAGGGAAGTGTGAGGCGTGGAGAGAGGAAAGGGGGAGGGGGGTAAAAATCGTGGAGGGAGGCCCAGTGATGAATACAATAAGCAGATTCAGAAGGTAATAGGTTTCAGGAGCTATTTCTTCGAAATGAAGAGGGTTGCACACAATAGAGCAGTAGCATGGAGAGCTGCATCTAACCAGTCTTCGGACTGAAGATCACTATATCAACTAAAGTTCTTATAGTGTTGTCATGGTTTGTTTCATTGGTTTAGGCATGACTCGACTTAAGATTTAATTATATGTTTCAGAAGCCATGGAACGCAGAGAAGAAAAGGACTTCAGTGGATTAATTCCATTATGTATAATGTCCCAGTGCAGAGACCAAATTATAACAAAGAGAGAACGACAAGGACGCCTGATGGAATACCTAGCCAGTTGCCAGATTATGGCATGATACCATCCAGCACAGCCAACTAACGGGATGTCAGATAAAGGAGTTACAGAGAGGATGAAAAACAGGGAGTTCCAATGGTGTCATCCCACGTTGCAGTGTGAGTGGGGAGATAACATGCAGGCGTGGCATGTAGTATGAATGGCAATCAGTGGATAATATGGAATAATACGATAGATGCGTGTATATAACCTAGCGTAAGGGATTGAGAGCGAGTGCTAGCTGGCGGCTGCGGCAAAAAGAGAGCCGTGCTGGAGGCTCGACTTTGACGGACCCAATAACACCCGAAGGAGAAGTCTGGAGAAGGCGTCATAACAGTGGATCATCCCTGATCTTGAAGGCAGGTGCACTCAGATGATCCAGTTCGGGGCGATTGTTACAACAAAACCCGGACGGAGGAGCAAACAGTTGGACGAGATGACACGCTAAATGGGGCGAAAGGATACTTAGGAAGCAGCATACGCGATACAGATAAGTAACTGTGCCAACTTAACACCTGCACCAAGTCTCACGTGAACATGTAGCTATATTTCTTATTTCTGTTGATATCTATTGAGAGTGACAGCCGAAAGATTGGGCATGTCTAATTGAATTGAAAATTTTCTCTTCATGAGAAACGAACATGACACGCCACTTGTTAAATACGATGGCAATGCACGCACATGAGCAATTCTAGTTTTCGTTCTCCTCAAGAGAACTAACTTTCCATGTTCAGAGACTATCATGTCTCTCCACTGTAAAGTGATCCTGTCATTTCTCTTTGAGAGCGTATGCCCATGTATGCCGCACGACCAACTGCAGACTACACTCAAGATCAAGACGTGTACCTTGCCATTAATCAATCAGAGAAATCCTCACCTCGTCCCCTAACTATCATGCCAGTGGACTATGGAGCACAGTAGCCATGTCGTTCCGAGCCAACGCTAGTTACATGCTTGAACTCTTTTATGTTGCCACCACCTGTCAGACCAACAAAAATCGAAGAAACACAGACTATTAACATGGATGTCAAGGACAGAAATCTCGCCTATGTGTAGTGACAGTGCAAAACCCCGTGTGACATTGAGTCCAAAACCAGAGCCTATTGGTAGGCAAATGAAGTGGACTATTGTACCTCTGAGAGAGACTGTTTCATTCTTATAACGGAAATTTCTCTTTTCAGCGTTTATACAGAATGATTTATTTTCTTTCGGTGTATTCTATGTGCTGAATTCTGTATAACTAATGTAACAACATTTATTTGCGACACATTTTAGGTGTAAGAGAACACATTACACAATTTAGGTTATTATTTTGGGGGCATGAGTAGACGTATACCAATAGGAATACATATGATATAATTATTTAATTGAAATGTTTCCGTTTAAGTGATGCAATTTGTATATGCTTTAATTATGCGATATGAATTTATTGTTTTTCTTTTAACAGTAAACGTTTCAGTTATGACGCAAAATTAATAAAAAAAAGTAACAAAGCTTGTTTTCTGTAATGTAAATTCAGTTATTAAAGATGAACACAACAACTAACTTTGAAGCTATTCTATTTACGCACTTTACTTAAACACGATTGCTGATGGGCTCCATAACTGAGTACATAATATTTAACGAACACGATGGAAAAATAATCTATATTTTGGGAAGGTACACACAATCTTAGTTAATTTTGGATAATGGTTGTGTTATGTATTACGAATGTTTCTTTTTCTATTGTAATCTATAACTCTAAAGCAGAGATGTGTGTCTGTCTGAGTTTATAGGGGTGGGTGTTAGGTAAATGAAACAGCGCAGCATTTTTAGGCTACCGAATGGATGGGTGTGCGGACGTTATAAGAATAATTGTACGAATGTGAGTAGACTAGAACCATCATCGGATAAGAGAGAGTGAACGTTTGAAATCAAACTCTGAAGCCTTGTAAAGCAGTATCAACGAATTGCGTGGGAATGCCCACATTGTTGTAGCGAAGAGGACTAAATGAGGCCTAGCAGGTAGATTCTATATTGTTGCTTAATAAATTGCGTTGGGAGTCTATCAGAACTGAGTATTAGTGTGACGATGGCACAAGTGAAGGAGTGTGAAAAGAATGATTATCTGGAGGCAAGACCTAAATACCGTTTCTTTTCATGTCCAACAACCTTTTCTTCAACTATCTTCTTAGAGAGAACTCGACAGACTACACCCTGTTCCTCGGTGTAACCTTCCATTTAAGTATCATTTTCCGTCTGTCAAATCAACGGCTACGAGATTCAGGTGTGATTTGCAGGCTATTGTACAGCCAACCAGTTGCAACAAACCGACTGTGTGTGTCTTCAGCAAAAAAAAAAAAAAAAAAAAAAAAAAAATTACCTATAAAAGTTTACAGAACTATTAACATAGAGGAGAATCAAGAATAGATGGTTAGTATACCCAACAAATTTATGAGATGACTAATCCGCATGTAGTGACGTACTTACGAGCAAGATGACCTCATCATATAAAATAACTTGTTAAACGCATATTTAAAACCATATGAAAATTACTGGTATTTGAACTGACATAACAATGGTACTTTTATAGTTACATTACGTAGCACACTGCACAAAGCTAAAGGCTGTAACAGGAAACAAGCACTGGAGGTGGCATCAGACTATAAGGATCACAGGCCGAAACGTGGACACGAAACAAGTCACACCGTCTATTAACAGTCGAAGAAATCAGTTACTTCCACTAACAAAATATTTCAAATAGCATATAAGTCTCCATCTCGCAAGTCAACTGCCAGTACTATGCAAAATAAAAAATTATACAAGAGAGTACATTAGCAGATATACTCGTACTATACATTTTGTGTGAAAACGAATTACAGTTTAATAAACGAAAATGAAAGCGAAAGACGGTATTCTAGAGACTACTTTGAAGAAAATGAAGTCAGTTTTAGGCATTTCTAAGTAAGGGATTTATACCATTAAGGGAATTTTTAATATGTAGTTGCAACTGTTCATTCAAGATGAAACCGTCTTTAAGGGAAAAGTGTTCGAAAATTTCTAGTTCTTCGAGGATATTAAGTCTTAAGGCTTTCTTTCCAGTTTTCAGGATACTGACACCATGAACTTCTTTAGATTTACGGCCTGTAATTAATAAGTGATCGGAAAAGGAGGAGTTTTATATATACTTGTACCTCTTTTCCGTATGTGATGGTCTTTAAACGTAACAGCAGTTGCTCGTCCTGTTTATCCTACGTAACAGGCTGGACACATGTCACAGCTAATTTTATAGACCCGTTTCAAATTATGAATAAGTTTATTTTTCAAACTATTGTTGTCAGAAAATGCTACTTTACAATCGTGTGGTGGTTTGGAGGAGACACTGAATCCTGTAAGATACAGGTCCTAAAAATGGTGTAGTAGTGTAGCATTTTTTACTAACAATAACCGGCAATTTCGGAAACTGCTTAGAAAACAAGATGCCAGCAACAGCAGGAGGTGTCTCTCTGCCCTTGTGGCGGTTGGACTGGCCATGCCGTTCTCCCCTCACATTCAACGCATAGACAATGCAGAGGGGTGACCCTTGAACATTAACGTCAGCTTTAAATTGCGGAGATAGGAAGATTGGGCGCGAGGTAATGGCGTCAAGCCCAAGATCGAGAATGTAAATGGCACAACTTTCAGTCCTGACAGCATCTTCTCCGGACCTCTCACATCAGATAAGCACTCAGTTGTCAGAATTACATTGTGAGATAGGATATCCGACGACAGAGTGTCGAGTTGGAGAAGTGTTTTATGGGTGCTGAAGTGTCTGAGTCTACGTTACACGTGCTGGTGGGGCTTAAACGTCATTATAAATGATTTTGCTTGGGAGCTGCGTTCCGTACCTGCCCACGATAGGTCGGAAGGAGGCACTGGTGCGCTCCTCCTTGTCCAAACTGGCTTCTAAGGAGCAACTGCTCACTTCGTGGAACTTAGCTTGCCATGATTAGAGCCATACACTCGCTATTTACATTGAGTGACATTGCAAATTTCATCCTGGGCCGCCGATGGACGACGTAGACAGGCTGTGGTAGCATTACACTGAGATGACAGAAGTCATAGGATACCTTCTAACGTTGGTCGGACCTCATTTTGCCTGGCGTAGTACAGGTAAAGACCCACTATATGCAGTTCAGTACTTCCAAGATATTTCCTTCTGGTGTGTGTATAAAATATGATGACATGGAAATAGGAGAGGTTGAGAGTGTAAAATTCTTGGAATTACAACTTGATAATAAATTCAGTTGGGAACAACGTACTAAAGAACTGGTAAAGCGCCTAAACAAGTCTGTGTTTGCAATGCGAATGATGTCAGATATAGGGGATATACATATTAAAAAGTGGCATATTTTGCTTATTTTCACTCCATTATGTCGTATGGTATAATATTTTGGGGTAACTCCACAAACAGAGAAAAAAATTTTAGAGTACAGAAACGTATAAAAAGAGTAATATGTAGTGTAAATCCAAGAACATCATGCGAAACCTATTCAAAGAATTGGGCATATTAACCACAGCTTCTCAGTATATTTATTCCTTAATTAAGTTTGTTGTAAATAATACATCTCTTTTTACAACTAACTGCATAGTACGCAGAATCAGTACTAGGAATAAGATCAATGTACATAAAGATTTAAAATCACTTACTCTTGCCCAGAAAGGAGTCCAGTATTCAGCAACGCATATTTTCAATAAGTTACCAGCAACCATTAATAGTTCAGTTTCAGACAAGGCACAATTTAAATGTAATTTAAAAGAATTTTTGGTGGCCAACTTCTTCTATTCCATCCATGAGTTTCTCAACAAGTGCAGTAGACCATTTTAATGAAAATTTATTATACCTTAATTTTTGACAATACTTGGTTGTAACAGCCAAGTACCAAGTAACTATCTACTGTGTGAATGATGGATGTATGGAAAGCAGATGTAAGTCTTAAGTCTGTAAATAGTGGAAGTTTAATTTTAAATCTTATACATAATCTGACTGTTCTTAACTGAGGATCACTGAAATGAATAATTTACTTTAATGTTTGGCAATACTTGGTTGTAATAGCCAAGAAACTAACAAATGTCTGAATGATGGATTTAATGAAAGCAGATATAAGTATTACACCTGTAAATATTAGAAGTTTAAATTTAATTCATGTACATAATTTTACTGTTTATTGACTGACGATCATTAAAATTAATGGAACTCAAGTTTTTCTAATTACATTTTTGTAGTGTGTTTATCTGACATGTTCCACACCCAGGAGGATTCCCTCTTTTATGAGTATATGGAATGAATAATTAATCTAATCTAATCTAATCTAATCTAATCAAAGGTACTCGAAGTGCCATGGAGTCATCAAAACGTTGGATGTCCTCTGTGAAAACGCTGAGTCATCCTACATCTATAAGCACTCCGTCTTTAGGCCACGTGTGGCCTACCGGGACCATTCGACCGCCGTGTCATCCTCAGAGGAGAATGCGGATAGGAGGGGCGTGGGGTCAGCACACCGCTCTCCCGGTCGTGATGATGGTATTCTTGACCGAAGCCGCTACTATTCGGTCGAGTAGCTCCTCAATTGGCATCACGAGGCTGAGTGCACCCCGAAAAAAGGCAACAGTGCATGGCGGCTGGGTGGTCATCCATCCAAGTGCCGGCCACGCCCAACAGCACTTAACTTCTGTGATCTCACGGGAACCGGTGTAGCTACTGCGGCAAGGCCGTTTGCCCATTCTACATCTATAGCTGTCAATAATTGTGAAAATGTTACTGGTGCTGGATTTTGTGCACGAACTGACCTCTCGATTATGTCCCATAAATGTTCAATGGGATTCATTTTGGGCGATCTGGGTGACCAAATCATTCGCACGAAGTGTCCGTAACGTTCTTCAAATCAATCGCGAACAAATGTGGCACAGTGACAGGATGCATTGTCATCCATAAAAATTCCATTGTTAGTTGGGAACACGAACGCCGTGAATGCCCACGTCATTATGGAGTCACCACCGGTTTGCACAGTGCCTTGTTGACAACTTGGCTCGATGGCTTCGTGGGATCTGCGCCACAGTCGAATCCTCGAATCCTACCATCAACCGCGCGGAGTGGCCGCGCGGTTAGAGGTGCCATGTCACTGATTGCGCGGCCCTCCCGCCGGAGGTTCGAGTCCTCCCTCGGGTACGGGTGTGTGTGTTGTTCTTAGCATAAGTTAGTTTAAGTAGTGTGGAAGTCTAGGGACCGACCACCTCAGCCGTTTGGTCCCTTAGGAATTCACACGCATTTGAACATTTGAACCCTGCCATCAGCTCTTGTTAACTGAAATCGGGGATTATCTGGCAAGCCACGGTTTTCCAGTCATCTAGGGTGTAGCCGATATGGTTACGAGCCCAGAAGAGGCGCTGCAGGCGATGTCGTGCTATTAACAAAGGCATTAGCGACGGTCGTCAGCTGCTGCAGCCCATTAACGCCAAATTTCGCAGCAGTGTCCAAACGGATACTGCACGTTCGTCGTACACCCCACATTGATTTCTGTGGTTATTCCAAGTAATGTTGCTTGTCTGTTAACACTGACAACTTTACGCAGACGCCGCTGCTCTCGGTCGTTAAGTGAAGGTCGTCGGCCTCTGCGTTGTCCGTGGTGAGAAGTAATGCCTGAAATCTGGTATTTTCAGCATACTCTTGACACGTTGGATCTCGGAATACTGAATACCGTAACGATCTGAGAATGAAATGTCCCGTGTGTCTAGATCCAAGTACCATTCCGCGTTCGCCAATTCACTGCCTGTTTATACCTTGTGTACTTCTGTAGAAGTGCATACCGCTGTCCCGTAAGTTTTATCGCCTCAGAGTATATTCGCATCCTTTGCTGGCGTATGAGAGCGACACTTGCAGCCACAAACCGCTGTCTGTTGTCATAACTGACGAATCAGCCAGTGTGAGAGCTGCACAGTGCGAAGCACCAAGTTCACATTGGAAGGAAGAGAGATGGGATTCTAATCAGATTATCTGAGGCTACATTAAAAATAACATATGTAAAGTGGGGAACAGAACTTAGGCAAATTGTGCTACACTTTTTTCGGCCATTTATTATTCTTAGAGCTAAGTAGTCACTTTCCTGCTGAAAAATTTGCGTAACCTGTGTCGAGGTGTTATAAGACAAGTAACTTCGCTAGTTTACTTCCTTAATCCAACCAATCCCTCTCTTTCCTCCACTAGTTAGGAGTCAGCATTAATTTGTATTTGGTTCATTTTAATAATAAATTTATATCTTTTCTTGCGTTAAGTCATTCAACATGGACTTTCTTTCAAGCATATGTGGTGACACTAATATTGTATCTTTTGATGAGTGAACATAATTTTTAGGATCACAGTTCTTTATTAAACAGTTCTGATATCACTTACGTTATTGTAGGTGTGTTGCTATCTACAATAAATTATTAATTGCAGCCATGATTAATAATCAATTTACATATCACCAACTAACTTAATAGCGTTTCCTTAGGTGCAGGAGTTTTGTGACCGCTAAGTTCGTGGCATGAACTTCCTGTGCCTGCTGTTTCATAACATATTAATTACGCTCATTCTCTTGACAGATGACAAGCCTACAACCTTAAAGAGAATTTCACTCTGCAGCGTAGTGTTTTCTGATATGAAACTTCCTGGCAGTTTAAAACTGTGCGCCGAACTGAGATTCGAACTTGGGATCTTTGCCTTTCGCGGGCAAGTGCTCTACCAACGGTCTCGGTCCGGCACACAGTTTTGATCTACTTGGAAGTTTCATACAACAGCTTGCTACCCGCATGCCGTACAGCAGAGCAGAACACGGCTGCTGGCCGAGGTGACATCGGTTTCACCCGAATCAATGTCAGCGAACGGCGTTCATAGTGTTCAGTGCTGGCATAATGGCAATTTGAATTTTTGAGTCCGTTAACTTTTGAAATTGCGCGACAACTGCGTAAAGGTTTTACTCGAAAAACTCTCAGTTGCGCATATTCGTTTGAAAGAGACAAGATCCCGCATTGCCTCGCAGTCGCGTTTTGTATGAGTTTGAAATCGTTTGATCTAAGGTAAGTCCTGTCTTAATGTAATTATTACAAAAGTCAGGTTTTTCTAATATTACGTAGCGATAAATACTCATGTCGGCGAATCCTTCATCAGAGACCATCGCCAACAACAGCAGCTTTCGTGTAATGGCGTCTAGGTGGTCAATATGGCCACTCATTGGCCAATAGAGCCGCTGCTGTAGCCAATACATCAGGCCCGGACACAATTCTTAATTTCTTCCGCTTCTTCATTCCTTACTCTTTTACTAGTATTTATGTGAACAAATATTGAAAGTAGCTAAAATAAATGATGAATCAACTCCACCACTGCCGGTCCCAAGTCCGGGGCCTCACTTCGCAAGTGATAAGGAAGGAGGAGCAGGAGGAGTAACACCTCGTTAAAAAACCTGGGTCCATCTGGCTCCGGATGGTAGCACCCTGTAAGGGCCCCTGCCTAGGGTTACTAGGTGAAACCTGGTCAACGGTCTCAAAGGCGGAAGAGGAAGTTCAGATTCCCAACGCCGGAGAGAGCGGAATAACTACCTCCAGGACTCACAATCTTGGTTGTATATTTTGTGGCCTTTGGGCCACACCCAAAATAACTTTCATCAATCTTGGAAGTGCGTGATGTAAACTATTTTACCCCAGGTGGACGATCCACCGTACGCCAGTACGTCAGCAGACATTCGGATTCTGGGGAGTCTGCAACATTGCACAAAGACAAGTCGGAGTGTCTTGGAATCTCGTCCAAATTTCAATATAGGCAATCAACGTACCTAGCAACTTTCAATGCAAACTCATTGTTGAAAACCGGAAAACTAAAACATCTAACAGATACGCTAAAGAACCACAACGTACTCATAACAGCCATTCAAGAAACATGATACATCGATACAGATACCTTCGATTCCGAAGGTTTTAGGATATACAAAGGGAAAGTGGGACCGAGAGTAATGAAAAATGTACCACATCTTGGGATAGCCTTTATAATCAACAAACAAATCTTGAACTCAATAGTTGGCTTTGATTCCCAATTAGAAAGAATCTCAAGTCTTACATTCACAAGCACAAACAAAATCTACACAAATATCGATGCACATGCCCCTATAAACGAGGATAACAGGAAAAACAAAGAAAAAGTGGAGGCCTTTTGGAATCATCTAGATGACATTATTGAGAAAATTCCTGATAAAAACATCCTCATTCTTCTTGGAGATTTTAATGCACAGATTGATAAAGAAAAAAGATATAAGAAAATAGTTGGAAACTATTCTGCACACAAGAGAACAAACAGAAATGGTGTGAGACTAATAGAACTTGGCCAAGCACACAATTTAATTCTTAAATCGACAGCTTTCAAGAAACTACCACGAAGACAAAAGACATGGGTATCCCCAAACTTGATCATGTGGCAATCAAGAAGATTTCTAGCAAATAAATTATGAATGTTAGGGTACTCAGGGGTGCAAACTTGGATTGAGACCACTACCTTTCTAAAATTAAGTTCAAAGTCATCCCAAACAGGAAACGCAGCATGAAACAATTAAGGGTCGGAAGTATAGCACAGAAAAGATATTAAAATCAGATGAATTCAAAAAAGCAACAGAAACCATTCAGACACAAAGCTGGGGGGATATCAAGGAAAACCTCATTACTACAGCTGAACGGATAGCACCTAAAGAAAAAGGAAAAAACATGCCTGGTGGTCGCTGGAATGTGATGCCCTCATTGAAACAAGAAAACAGGCATGACAAAATTGGCAATCACAGAAAACAGAAGAAAGTAGACTGAATTTCATTACAGTTAGAAAACTGGTAGATAAAAATATAAAAAGGATTAAGAAGACACATGAAAACAAAACTCTCCTCCAAATTGATGAAGAATTTGCTAAAAACAACACAAGAAGCTTTTACAGAACTTTCAAACAAAGGTTATCAAGATACAAAGCACCCACCCTCCAATTTCGAGATGTAAATGGGACCATCGCTCACAACAACACGGAAAACTGCAAAATACTAGCAGGCTACTTTGAGAAACTCTTGAATTGTGAACCCATCCTTGAAAAATTTGAATCCATCCCAAACAACCGCGAGAAGCCGGATTCAGAACCACCGACGACTGAAGAACTACAGAAGGTTATTTCAGAACATAGAAACAACAAGGCGTCCGGAGAAAACCAAATAGTGGCCGAAATATGGAAAAAGGCTGACAAAAATGCAGTTACATCCCTAAAGTGTGTTTTCGATCAAATCTGGAAAGAAGAAGAGATCCCCGCAGAATGGAGAACAGCTCTCATCCACCCTATCCACAAGAAAGGTTTGAAGACAGACCACAACAATTACAGAGGAATATCACTGCTGGATATAACGTACAACATTCTTTCTAAAGTCCTTTTGAACAGGGCAGAGCCGCAATTGGATCCACAAATCGAGGAATACCAGGGAGGTTTTAGAAAGGGCAGATCATGTTCGGAACAGATACTAAACCTCAAAAACATTATGGCATACCAAAAATCAAGGGCAAAGACATACGTAATCTCCTTCATTGATTTCAAAAAAGCATATGATTCGATTGATAGAGAATCTCTGTTATCAGTCCTGGAAGAAATGGGTTTGGATAAGAAAACAACTAATATTATAAAAGCGACCCTTACAAATACATTTTCGAAAGTTAAATTTATAGGCGAACTATCGGAAACCTTTGAAATAAAAACGGGAGTGCGACAGGGCGATGGGCTCTCACCGTTGCTGTTCAATTGTGCGCTTGAGAAAGTAGTCAGAAAATGGAACACAAATATTAAGAGTGGTATAAGACTGGGTTGTAAAAAGAAGAACCTTAAAGTAAATTGCATTGCTTTTGCAGATGATATGGCCCTGTTTGCTGAAACAATGGAAGAAGCACGGGAGCAAATCCTTGAACTAAAGAAACAAACAGCTAAAATTGGTCTTCACATCTCCTTTGAAAAAACTAAGATATTGACAAACATCTAGCACTCATGTAAATACCTCAAAGTTCAAGAACAGAAGATTGAAATAGTAAAAGAATTCAAATATCTCGGAGAATGGATTAGTTGGAATGCCGGCGAAAGCAAAGCAATGGAATCCAGAAAAAATAAACTTGAATTGGCCTTCCAACTAACAAAAAATACATACAACAAAAAATCGCTACATGGGGGTCCAAAATTACACATTACAAGACAGTGATTAAGCCAGAAGCACTGTATGCAGGAGAAACACTTAACATGAATTTCAAAGGCAAATGGAGAAACTTGAGGTAAAGGAAAGAAAAATTTTAAGAAAAATCATTGGGCCAAAATTTCAAGACAATAAGATTATATACATCAAAAATGAAACTCTCTACAAGAAAATTGAAAAACTTTCAGATTCTATGCGAAAAAGAAGAATAAATTTTTATGGTCATCTTCTCAGAATGAATTCCAACAGATTAACTAAACAAATCTTTGACTTCTTCCGTAACCGAAAAACGAAGCCCAACTGGTTTAAAGAAACTGAGAAAGACCTGGTGGAATTAAAGATTTCAGAAAATTCACTTATTGATCGAACCGCTAAATTAATTACTAAAGATGAAAACGTAAGGTTCCAAGACAAATCCACACAAAAGTCCAAACCCTTCATCTCGGAAGAAGAGAGGAGAAGAAGATCAGAAAGAATGAAGAAATACTGGGCCCTAAGAAAAGAACAACGCACAAAGAAATGATTGATCCAGCGTACCCCAAAGAGGGTGAAACGAAAGAAGAAGAAATGATGAATCATAATAACCCTGACAAAAAAATGAGACTTGCAAAATGAGAGGAGGAAACGAAATGAAAATTCACGGGCTAATAGAGAATGTGATGTTGTTTCAGTGATTAGAAACCACGCTGCATGTACAAGAACTTGACAGTACTTGCACACACATCAATATGACATTGCACCTCCCTCTGGCCTGGAAGCATGTAATGATTCGGTCGGGATGAGTGTTGTCTGTATCCTCTCTTGAGGCAAGCTGGTCCACATCAGTTATACATGTCCTTGATATCCTGAATACTGACACTGGGACACAGCTGACGTCAGAGCCGATCCCTCACGCGTCCTATCGGGTACAGATTTGTGGATATTACTGGCCTCGGGAGTACCTCAGCATCGCACAGACAGTTCACGGAGACTAGTGCCACGTGTGGACGAGCATTACCCTGTCGTAAAACGGCAAGATGATACTGTTACATAAGAGGCAACACTTGAGATTAGCTGCAGGGAAATGTAAGAAGCAAGCTCATTTTAACTGTTATCTGTAATGTCAATGTAGTACCATCTGCGATTTTATTTACGATGAGTCATCATGACTTGGATACAATTGGTATGTAAGTTCACGGTTTACAAGCTGATGTATTTGTGATCTAGTTTTATTTTGTATTTCAATGTCAGATTCTTATTATATTCTTTTATTCATGTTGCACTGAAGACAGCTACACAGTAGTTGAACTCGATCTGGAATAAACAGACTAAAAATTTACAACTGATGCTGCTCTCTCTTCTATCTGATTCACTGATTCATTGTACAATGGTGAACTTGTCTAATACGTTATCCTCCATGTCCAAAATAGTTTATAAGACTATCACCGCACCGTTTTGCTATGTCAGCATATAGATAATACTCGATTTTGGTGTTTGCGTGCAGTATAATGTTACCCTCTGGGAGGATTTTTACAGATTTAACCGTAAAATGCCTAAAGGATTTTGCTTATCGGACTTGAAATTAAAGTTACATAAAACACAGAAAGTGTCACATCCAATTTAGACAATGTTTTAACTAATCAAATTTACTCAAGTGAAAAGGAATACGATCGCCAGGCTAATTAGGCATAGAAATGTGAAACATTTCTATTAAAGAAAAAGTAAATACTTTTGGTGGAAAAACACCACCTATACCCCTTTCTTACGAAAGTTCAATGAACCCTTCGCAAGCAGAAATATGGTATAGTGGATAAAAGCAGTTATTGTAATGTATTCAAGTTTCCACAAAGACAAATGACTCTTTAACACTCATCAACAGTAAATACTTTGTGAAACCTGAGTTATTTCATCATCACAGCAATTGCAATTCATTACTAAACCAGAAATGGACATGGGCCTAGTCTTATTTCATCAGATATTTTCTACACAGCACAAATTTAATTAAAATTCACTTGCATTAAGATTCAGACATTCCTCAGTAAGCAATGTTGCAATTGTTTTTGTGCAAAAGGGCATTCATAGTAGCTTTACCTTCAGTAATAAAAACAGTAAGTAGGGGGCTCCCAATCCGATATTACACTTTTTATCACACAATGTGCACAAAACTCAACATAAACTTTAAAAGCAGTTCGTATCTACATTAATCAAGTAACTTTATGCATTTTGAACAAATTACAATGGGGGCCCCTTAATTTTGACCACTATTATAAAGAAAACTGGACACACTTTTCTGAAGCATATTCAAATCAGTAAACTTTGGTAACAGTCTTTCACATTTGACTCACCTAACATGCTTTTTCAACAGGTAATGCAGCAGATATTTTTACCAGGTATTGCATTTCAAATCTACCTTTCAGACATTTACTTTATCAAACCTCAACATGACTTGTTAACTGTTCATCATCAGCACAATTATTTACCTTTATAGCCAGAATGTAAGCAAATAATCTTTAAAACCACAAAACTTTTAACTGAAGCAATTCAGTTATTAGGGAGGCTTTCATAAAAGCAACACTTACTTTCTCCCTCAACTTCAACAAAATCTGCAGTAATTTTAGGCAACTTTTTGCACTCAGTTTCAAGCAAAAGTAATCAAACACTTGTTTTTAATTATCAGTTCTCATACTCAGGGCACTCGGAAATCTTTGTTCAAAAGGAGAGGATCCAAAGATGTATTATGATAGGAAACAATTCAAGGTACATACACGAATTTACCATGAATTACCTTATATTTGCACATACTAAATGTGTTAATCCAACACTTTACAAACGTTAGGCTTCTCCTCTCTGCTTAAGGGGAGACGGTGGCAGAAATAATGAAAAATTTACAAATTATTTTTATTTGCTTATTTGACAGTAAATATAATTGAGATTATTATCCCAATTTTTTTCCTTGAAACTCGAACTACAAATGGCATAAAAAAATTAAAACCCTAAGCAATGTAATGCGCCAAGCCCGCTTTTCAACGTACCAAATGGAGGAAAAATTTTATTGCAGAATATGGACTGTGAACCTAGAAAATATAGCTTTAGAAGGCTGTGATTTTTTTTATACATAACAGCAGTGTTGTAAAGAAGGCTGTGGAGCCATTTTCTGGTTCAATCAGTGTGGTAAAGAAGGCTGTGGACTGTTGTAAACAAGTTTTGTGCTGTTCAGTGGAATTCGAGTGTCACTTGATTTATTGTGCCGCTCTTTGTGCAAGGTTGAATCTGTTGATCCCTTTTTACAATGCCTAGGCCTGGTAAAGTATTTAAAAAATATGGTAAGTTCCATATTTCCAATACAAAGCGAAAAACTGACATTGAGGTTAGTCGGGCCTGCAGATGCAAATATTAGCTTGTCTCCAAGTGCATCTAAAATAAAACTTGGGACAGGGATTGTGCCAGAAAGAAACAAATCAGGATAGAAATACAGGTTTCAGAATTGTGGATCTGGAAATGGTGGCAGAAGCACTTGGAAAAGCCTGCAAGTGCTCTGTTTGTGGAAGAAATGTGGAAATGGTTGATGATGGAAAGAGAGAAGGTTTGGCTTGCACATTGCACATTTTGTTTCAAAACTGTGATGCTGACAGACCATTCAAGACATCAAAGGTCAGTAATAGAATCTATGAAGCCAATATGAGATTTGCTTATGGAGTAAGATGTATAGGGATTGGAAGAGATGGTGGAAACCTTTTATGTGGTATTATGAACATGCCTGGTCCTCCCCTAAAATTTTCTGCAATGAATACTGGTCTCCTGAATGCAGTTGCAGAAGTAAGTGAGGAGAGCATGAAAATGGCAGTCCTGGGGGCAATTCAAGAAAATTGTGAAGCAACTAATAGCAAAGATATAGCAGTTTCCTGTGACAGTTCCTGGATGAAGAGGGGCATACTTCACTGCATGGAGTTTCAACAATCATTAGTGTCGACACTGGAAAAGTATTAGACTTAGAGGTGATGTTTAAATATTGTTGTGCATGTTCCTTGCACAAGAAATATATTGATGCAGGTAAAGAAACAGAATGGCAAGAAGCCCATAAAGCTGTTTGTAGCAGAAATTATGCAGGCTCCAGTGGTGGGATGGAACTGCAGGTATGAAATTCATTTTCTATAGATCTTTGCAAAAGTATGGAGTAAGATACGTACAGTATTTAGGAGATGGAGACTCTAGTGCTTTCAAGAATGTAGTTGAAAGTCAGCCCTATAGAAAAGATTGCACTATTGAGAAACTGGAGTGCTTAGGCCATATTCAGAAGAGGATGGGTGGACAACTCCGAAGACTTGTTGCAGACAATAAAGGCAAGCTACTAGAGGATGCGAATCCACTGGGAGATAAAAACAGACTAACAAAGAAGAGAATTTACAGCCTACAGGTCTATTATGGTGCTGCAGCTAGAAATAACCTCACAAGCGTGGACAGTGTGAGGTAAGCGGTATGGGCCATTTAGTTTCGTTACTTGTCGACAGGCACTACACCTCAACATGGCCGCTGTTCTAATGAATGGTGCAAATTTTTGAAAAGTAAGGAAAGTGGGGAAGCTTATACTCTTAAAAATAACCTTCCTTATGAGGTTTCAATGGCCATTAAACCACCTTTTAGAGCACTGGCTTCACCAGAATTGCATGTCAAAACACAGAACCCAAATGAAAGTTTCAATGCTCTTATTTGGAAAAGATGTCCAAAGACTGTGTTTGTTTCCAATTTGATGGTGAAGATTTCTGCTTTGGAAGCTGCAGCAGTGTTTAATGATAAGAATGTGGCAAGACTTCACATCCTCAGCAAGTTGGGCTTTACACCTGGAGTCTTCACTGAGCAGATATTGCAGATCGTCGATAAGCAAAGAATCGCGAAGGCGGAGACTTCAGTTCAGAACATACAAAAAAATTGCTAGGCAAAGGAGCAGAGAAGCTAAAAGATCTGTAGAGGATGATGAGGAAGAAATGGATATGGGCAGTTTTAGCTAAGGTATATAGATTTTTTTTTTTTTACGTTTCATCCAAACTTTAAAATGATTTTTCTGCAACTTAAGGTTTTCTGCTTTCAGGAACACATATATCAGAAACTACTGGAAGGATTGCAATGAAATTTGGCACACCTATTCTTTTACTTTGAAGCAATATTTAAGTGGAACAAAATTTTTATCGAGATATTATACACAGTTTTGTGGTTGCTAATAGATTTAAAAGTCTGCTTGTAAAAAATGTTCGAATCCAAAATACCACAGAAAATAATAGCATTAATTTACCAAAAAGTTACGGCACTTAATTGTACACCTATTGGTGTAAATTTTTTACCATTAAAAAAATTTGCCAAATTTGCCTCGAAATTATGAAAAATTGTACATTAAAATAATAATGCAATAAAAAATTCAAAATTATCTCACTGCATTAGATTGTTATTAAAAATTCTGATTTTTTTAAAATCATATTAGATCTCTGTACATAAGTGTGCAAAATTTCAATGCGTTTGAACAAAATATAATATCAGTGCAAGATTGCCATTGTCTCCCCTTAAGTTGTTGCGCAATGTTGGTGGCGAGTACACGACCACAGGTGGACTATCCGTTGGAAGTAATATTCTCTGTTATTTTCTTCTTGGGGACGATCATCATCTTTTATGGTATTTTCCGGCAACAGAGGAATGTATAATATCTCCAAGCGCTGAAAGCCTCTCTCGACACCTGCACAATGCACCTTCCAATTACTAGCTGCCGACTGTACGGTTGCTAGTCTCTGACTGACTATTGCTCCACCTTTTCCCTTGCTCCAACCACATTTTTCGTGCGCTAGCTCACTTTCGTTTCAGAAGGGAAGCACACCAAGTTTTCATTTATACAATTCAAAAGTCCTAAGTGTGAATCAGCATATACATAGTTGTATATTCATACCTTTTACAAAATCCTTTCATTTACACATATTAGTAAATCAACAAAAAAATACATAAATTAAAGTCATCCTTCTCCAAATGATGCAAAGTGTTCTAACGGTGAAGAGAAAACATAGTGCATATCTCTCTACATATTTACAGCATACTCTATATAAAGCATAATTAATCAGAAAAAAATATGTAGGATCTTAACTATGGTGTTACTAGCTTATGATTTTATGGTAATTATTTTCTATAGGGTTTGTAACACGAAAAATGCAGATAAAATTCCTTCTGCACCATTCAAAATTTTTCGTCGTTTAAAATCCGTTGGTAACTTATACTGTACTTCTAATTCTGAATCTGTAACTTTGATTACAGAAACTATATTTAACATGTAATGGATGTAATAGTGTACATAGTTCTGTCTGTAAATAACTGATTGTAATTATAATGTAAATATTGTAAATTGCTGGGTAACAAGGAAGGGAACTTTATTTAAATATAACGATGCCATCGACGAAATGGCAGTGGCTGTGCCGTTGTTTATCTTTGCATATGGAGAGTCCGTCGCACTGTGAGCAGGGACGAAGCAGAGTAGCTTGAGGCACGAAAGAGTGCGGAAGTGTTTGTTGGGCGCTCCCGCAGACGTGTTGTGGATCTATGATCCCGCCAGTGTAGGCTCGCCTAATTCGTTAACCGGCCAGCATTTGAGAGCACAGCAGGAGTGGACTAAAGTAGGAAGCTGCAATTCTAAATACTGCCTGTCCCATAATTATCCGTGGCTCTAGAACGACTCGGGGTTCTCAACCAACATCAACAGCGGCAGTTCAGCATTGTCATCGACTATATTCTTCGTCGTCTGCACAGCTACAACATCGTAAGACTGTTACGTGAAAAATTATAAACTGGTATAGGCATTAACCAGCAGCATTTTTTTCACAAAGTAATGCTAACCTGAAAAATAAATTGCAACAGTTAAAGCTTGTGGGGGACCTGTGACGTCATTGACCTCAGACATTACAACCAACCAGGGTCCCTTTCCTTTCCATGCAATCACCGCACGTCGTAAGAATATGAAAAGTGATTAACTATTTACTGCCAGTTTTGTTTGTTTGCTAATGACCACTTTCAGTCTAAATTTTCTGCTTCAGTAACTGTTCGTTCTTGTATTGCATAACAGAGGCTTATCTAATTTGCAGTATTTTGAGTATTAACTTCTTCGCTTAAAGTAATGTAAAATTTCACTAGCAAAACTAAGAACTAAAGATATAGCACAAATTAAGAGTGCGCAATTTCATTTATTCTGTATTTAGCTTAGCTACTGATTTCTGCTGGCTTGGCACGTGTTTTATTGGTGTTGTATCAAAAGTAAAGTCAGTTGCTCATTTGCTTAAAGTAAATTCAGTTCAGTCTTTCAATAATCAAAAGTAAATTGCTTGTCTTTCTATAAATTTTGCGTTACGTTACCGTGGGGTTACTGAAAGTTATTTTTTATATCTCGAAGTTTTAGTTAGCGTCAGTCATTTATTTAACCAGTAACTTCTTTAACTTTACTTTCAAAAGTTACTATTTCAGAATAAGTAATTGCAACTCGGTCCTTTCTGATTCATTTAATTTCTCGTGAACTGTTGTGTTATGGAAAAGCGTAATAATGTTTTGTTGCCACGTCAGTGATTATTTGCTTAAATTTTAATGTCATTACCTTTCGTAAGATTCTGGAGACTCATTGCCCCAGTGGGCAGGCGACCGTCAATCTATCCACTTCTTATCTAATCAGAATTTTTTGAATTAAAAATATTACGTGGTACCGTCCCCCCACCCCCAATCCCTCTATGATCCGTGAGCGATTGCACTAAATTTTCACCTATTTCAAAATTATCATCAGAATTTAGATAAGGTTTAGAATAGATTCTTCCTTCTTCCTTCTGTTCTTCACTTTCCTCCTACTAACCGGTATTATTTTCCTTAGTTAATGAGAACCTTACTTACCGGAAAATTTCATAAGGCATCCGCGATCACGGTCAATTATATCACAATCCTGTAGGCCCATTAGAAATGGGGAGATTACAAGTTGATTATTTCTTTTTGAAATCCTCTCTTGATTCTCCTAATGTCTGTGATAATTTTTCTTTCGCTTTTGTGGGTGATGGAATTTTCTTCTGTTTTGTATGTTTGGAATTGTAACCAGACTTGGCTTCTTTCGTCATGGAATTTGTCACACTCTGGTATCCAGGATGCATGTTTTCTTCGTGAGTTCAGCGGAACTAGACACTCAGCTTGTTTTTTGAGACTTTGCACCAGTTCTTCTAGCTCATCCGTTAATTATTTTGAGACTAGGTACCTGTTCTTTTACATCATGTGTTAATTTAATCGTTTGTGTTATTTCTATAAAATTATCATTTTTAATTAGCTGATGTAGGTTGTAGCTTCTATCTGTTTTATTATATTTTCATTTTTTTCTTTAACCGAGTGAATTTGATTTTAATTTTAACTATGTAGCGGTCTGAGTCTGTTTCTACTCTGCTCAATACTTCAACGTTGTAAATTTCCTTGTGAAAAAATATGTCTATACAGACATGACACAGCTGGCATTCTCCCATACTCCAGTCTGGACGTTTCGACATTTTAGCCTTATTTAGCTTCCTCTTATTGTCCGTTGATTTAGATACAACGTTATGTTCTCTGCAGAGTTCTATAAGTCCTTGGCCTTTCTTGTTTTCTTAAAGTTAAGTGGACTCCACTTTTCAGTTATATCTTTATATTTCCTTTCTTTTCCCAACTTGGCTTTGAAGTCTCCCAAAACCATTTTAACATTCGTTTTATTTACTCTATTCACAGTTTGTTCGAGATGGTTCAGAAAATTTTCTACCTCTTCCTTTGTTTTTGTTTTCTTTAGAAAATATTTTCGTTTGAAGGGTATGAGCGTTTATTGTTGCGTAAGTTTTTTCATTGTTTTAATAGTTTTAATTACTAATTTTGATGATAGTTCCTGATACTCATATATTGAATATATTATTTTTATTTATATGAATCCTGTTCCTTGTTGGGAACATTGCTGCAAGAGTCTCTGTCTTCGTTTCCCATTTTAAATTCTGTATCTTTGTCTTTCAAACGGGTCTGCTATCGTGTTTCCACTTCTTGGAGTTCAACTATTAAAATTACTTTTTGATCTAAATCATCTGTGAAATTCTTGAGTTTTCTAGAGTTCAGTAGTGAGTTTATGTTGTGTATCGCTATGTTGTTTATTTGCTTGGATCTTCTTTTTATTTGTTCATGCACATTTGAGTGATTGCAAACACTCCGATTCATTGTTGTCCTCTAGCTGGCTACCCACCGAATCCGGCGCAGCCTTTATGTGCCTTTTTAGGCAGCAGGGTGGTATCTGTTTGCTAAAAGACCTTTCTATACATAACTTTCACGAGTGAGTAACTTTAATTTGAGCAAGTTCCGACTTACAATTACTATTTTTAAGCGAAGGCGGTGCGTTTGGTCCGCGAGAGCTATTTTATTTCGCTCAAGTGCGCCAGCAAGCCTGTACGGATCTAACGATGACTCACCATTGAATCCATACTTATATTATAAATTCGAAAGTAACTCTGTCTCCTTGGCTTTCACGACTAAACTGTTGAATCGATTTTCATGAAATTTGGTATATAGATAGCTTGAACGCTAAGGAAGAACACTGGCTACTTTGGAAAGTGTGTAGTACACTATATTTATTGATTTGAAGAATATAACGCGAAATATTGAACAGTAATTACTCTTGGGAAAAGTTGTTTACTTTTTGTCTCTTGAACCTTGTCATGTTTGTGAATATGCTCTTACTGTTTGGTATGTTCTACATAATACGATTGAATGTATTAAACACAATGCTTGTACAGTCCTCTATGTCTTCCGTTCATACTTCCATACTAATATCAGTCACAAGCAGTCGGATTTTACCCGCTCTGCATCACTCGTCTCTTATAGCTTGTCAGAAGCATCTGATGTGCAGCAACAAACTATCGACGCTTAAGTCGCCGAAGTTGCTTCAAAAAAATGTCCTGGCCAGTAAAGCCATAAGCACATTTCATTTCATTTTACTGATAAGCGAGAGCAGCCGTGGGTAAGAACTAGTAAAGCTATAAAGAAACAACCAAGAAAAGATCACCAGAACGTATTTTTTCAGGTCAGATACGATGAAACGGGAACGTTACGTGCAGTTTTTAGTCTTACGGGTCAGTATATTGTGTGCTCTACATTATGCTACAGCGTTTCATCCTTTTTATGTCTATAACTGCCACGTCATTTGTACAATAAATCATTAATATAATTACTCGTCAGCAGACATGTTTAGTCCGACACTAGTTACAGTACGGCTTAATAAATCGTCCATTCGACTATTCCCGGTTTCTGTGATTTTTTTTCACGGCGTTATACACCGCCGGAAAAAATTAGTACACCTGGAAGACGACATCTGTTTTGTTCCAATGACGGCATATGCCACCTGGGGCAACTCATAATGGTTTCAACATCGTCTACCAACAGAAAGCGTAGTGGCATAGTCATCAGAGCGCCATCTGTGTCTACCCTTTCGTAGGGCAGCCACAAGGCTCGCTGTGGGGCAGATGTGTGAAGCAAGGAGGCTATCATGCCACGGAATTGCACTCATGGTTCCTACAGCTAACTGAAAGAGTTCGAAAGGGATTAAATTGTGGCCTTCCGGTTGGCTGGATGCTCCTTTCCGAGAACTGCCACACAAGTCGGACGTGTTACATCAGTTGTGCAACGATGCTGGTCACGTGAACATTCTCACGCCCGTAGATGAGGATCTGGATGCCCACGCAGCAGAGATGCCCGCCAGGATCGTCGTATTGTAAGGGTCTCAGTGGCAGATCGTACAGCTACCTACCACAGAGCAGATAAGAGGACTTGTGTGCCCGTGTCACCAAAATTGTTGCGGACCGGTTATTAGCAGTGCGACTACTGGGACGCACACTTGTAGCTCATGCTGCACTCACGCCACAGCATCAACGAGCGCGGCTCGATTGGTGCCGTCAGAGGATCACTTGGAATGGTGCGCCGTGGTCTTCAGCGGTGAAAGCAGATTGTGCCTGCACGAAAGTGATGGTCGTCTGTGAGTACGACGTAGACCTGATGAGCGCTGTCTAGTGGAAATATCCAGCTTTTGATTTGCAGCTCCTTGTATTGGCCGTGTTTGCAGTTAATGTTTTTTTCCTTCTGATGTGAGGTCCGCCAGTTATGCAAACCACCGTTTTCCTCAGTACCCAAACATGTTTCGGCACCACTGTGCCATCATCAGTGGGGTTTCGTTTTTATTTATTCTGCAACGTGAACATTTTTATTAAATGATTATAAAATTATGTGCATTTTTACTTCAAACAACAGATCATTTCTTTTTGTAAATACCTTTACATTTGGTGTGCATGAACTTTCTGGATCACTTTTGTGTTAATTACTACAGGTAGCTTGTCATCTGCAACCAAACGATGATGATGGGAAAGTTTTTTGCTGGGAGTTAACCTATCTTCTAGAATGTAATTTAGTTTTTCGCGGTGTTTTCGCGTCTATTTTCGTATTACTTACGTTTTCTTGTGGCAAGCGCTTCTATTCTCCACGTCATGCTGAGATGTTGTGATGCAAACGTAACTGTAACAAGTATTTTCCACAAATAACGAGAGTGAAACACTTTTTCACTACACCAGAACACAGTGTGATTGTGGTTTGTTATGTGTCCCAGCCCAGTCAGAGCTCATCTGTTCACCAGAGAGTTCGGCGCCAAATTTGTGTGTGTGCGTGTGTGTGTGTGTGTATGTGTGTGTGTTGTCTTTAATATGGTATTCCTTTTGTGTGTAAATGGTGTGTCTTTGCAGATTTTTCTGTATCTATTCTTCGTGTGTGTGTGTGTGTGGAGGGGGGGGGGGGGGTGCGTGTGTGTAGACTATCCGTTTGTGCTGTTTTTATTTGTAAAGTTCCTTTAATGTGTTAAATAGTGTGCCCTTGCAGAGTGTAGTATATTCTTTTAAGACCTGTTTTCCTTGTGCTATTGCCTTCTGTATATGGAAGTTTCCCTCAATGGTCAGTTTGCTATATGGGCTGTGGCTGTGTTTTAATATTCTTAAGTCTGTTTCTATTGTGGTTGGGTGGTGATTGTTGGCTACAAGGTTGTCAACAAATATGCTATGGGAGCTGTTGCTTTTTAAAGCTCTGAGACGTTCCGAATATCTTGTTTTGAAGTTTCTGCTTGTTTGTCCTATGTATACTGACTGGCAAGTGTTGCATGTGAGTTCATATATTCCTGATCTGTTAAATTTATCCATGGGTATTTCTTGTGTTCTGATCTTTTTCTGTTTTGTGTCTCCGTCGTGTATCCTATTTGGAGTCCCTGTTTCTTTAATATGTTGCCTATTCTGTGAACAGTCTTATTATCGTAGGTGAGTACGTCCCATTTCGTCGTCTAGTAGAGTTCATTAGTCCAAGGCACCTGGCCCAACCCGAGGCCTCATGATCTGGGATGCGATAAGCTGCAGCTCTCGTTCACCTTTGGTGTTTCTAGAGAAGTCATTAAGTTCGGTACTGGCAGAATGTTGTTAGAGCAGTTCTTTTGTGTTCTTCCAACAGGATAATGCTCGCCCACACACTGTCTGGGAAACTCAATGTGCTCTGAAAGACGTGCAGCAACTTCCCTGACCAGCACGATCTCCGGAAGTCTACATCTGCATCTACATGTATACTCTGCAAATCACATTTAAGGGCCTGGCAGAGGGTTCATCGAACAATCTTCACAATTCTCTATTATTCCAATCTTGTACACCGCGCGGAAAGAACGAACACCTATATCTTTCAGCATGAGCTCTGCTTTCCCTTATTTTATCATGGTGATCGTTTCTCCCTATGTACGTCGGTGTCAACAAAATATTTTCGCATTCGGAGGAGAAACTTGGTGACTGGAATTTCGTGAGAATATTCCGCCGCAACGAAAAGTACCTCTGTTTTAATTATGTCCACCCCAAAACCCGTATCATTTCAGTGACACTCTCTCCCCTATTTTGCGATAATACAAAATGTGCTGCCCTTCTTTGAACTTTCTCGACGTATTCCGTCAATCCTACCTGGTATGGATCCCACAGCGCGCAGCAGTATTCCAAAAGTGGGCAGACAAGCGTAATGTAGGCAGTCTCCTTAGTTGATCTGCTACATATTCTAAGTGTCCTACCAATAAAACGCAATCTTTGGTTAGCCTTCTCCACAACATTTTCTATGTGTTCCTTCCAATTTAAGTTGTTCGTAACTGTAAGTCCTAGGTTACCGGGTTCGATTCCCGGCGGGGTCAGGGATTTTCTCTGCCTCGTGATGACTGGGTGTTGTGTGATGCCTTAGGTTAGTTAGGTTTAAGTAGTTCTAAGTTCTAGGGGACTGATGACCATAGATGTTAAGTCCCATAGTGATCAGAGCCTGTAAGTCCTAGGTATTTAGTTGAATTTACGGCCTTCATATTTGACTGATTTATCGTGTAACCGAAGTTTAGCGGCTTCCTTTTAGCACTCATGTGGATGACCTCACACTTTTCGTTATTTAGGGTCAATTGCCAATTTTCGCACCATACAAATATCTTTTCTAAATCGTTTTGCAATTTGTTTTGATCTTCTAATGACTTTATTAGTCGATAAACGACAGCGTCATCTGCAAGCAACCTAAGAAGGCTGCTTAGATTGTCTCCCAAATCGTTTATATAGATAAGGAACAGTAAAGGGCCTAGAACACTACCTTGGGAAATGCCAGAAATCACTTCTGTTTTGCTGGATGACTTTCTGTCAATTATTACGAAATGTGACCTCCCTGACAGGAAATATCGCGGCCAGTCACATACTGAGACGATATTCCATAAGCACGCAATTTCACTACAAGCCGCTTATGTGGTACAGTGTCAAAAGTCTTTCGGAAATCCAAAAGTCCTGAATTAATCTGAAATCCCTTGTCAATAGCACTCAACACGTCATGAGAATAAAGAGCTATTTGTGTTTCACAAGAACGATGTTTTCTAAATCCATGTTGACTGTGTGTCAATAGACTATTTTGTTGGAGGTAATTCATAATGTTCGAAAGCAGTATATGTTCCAAAATACTACTGCATTCGACGTTAAAGGTATGGGCCTGTAATTTAATGGATTACTCCTGCTACCTTTCTTGAATATTGGTGTGACCAATATTGTCTCCAGTCGAGCATGTGTGAGGTATGATAGGACGAGAAATGACTTATGCGACTCGTCAACCGTGAACTTTCACAGAACTACGTGAACAGATCGAGCTGGTGTGGCACAACGTATCCCAGGATAGTATTCGCCATCTGCATTGCCGCCTGTGGAAGCTACACCGCTCACTAATACGAGTGTTTCAGCTTGGGTCGATACATGGAACCTCGGCACCCCTACCGCTATTGGCCTATAAATGCATTCATTTCACGTACTCAATACACACTGTTGCAACAATGAATCCTGACTAAATTGGAAACCTCTAAAAGGGTGTGCTAATTTCCGGCAGGGTGGATCTTAAAAGTCACTGAAAGCTCCAAACATCAGGGAGAGCATACTCTAAAAGCTCGCGTGTGGAATTCGCTTCCATCCTGTACGGTGTAATTCGACTCACTACTTTGTGACGGAGCAGTGGCTTTCGAAGTCTTAGCCGCAGCTGTGACTTGAGAACAGGCTTTAACAGAGAGCACTGCCGGGCCGTAATTAAGGAACACGAGGAGTGGAGGGACGTAGACAAGGAGAGAGCAACTCAATAGCGCCATCCCATGATTGGTAATAACCGCGCTGCCCCCGCCGAACGGACACGGCACTTTTAATTTCGAAAAATCCACCCTCCGCCTCCGCTTCCGCCTCTGCCACCTCCTCCGTCCAAGAATGATTCATTTTTCATTTAATTTTAATCTCCGCAGTTATAATTCTGTCACCGGCCGAAGAAATGGATGAGTTTTCGAAGGCGGCCGGGGCGCCCTGCGACTCTAGCGAGGGGTAGCAGCCGGAGCCAGCCCTAACTTTTTAGTATTACTCTCTTAGTTTTTGCGACAAGATTAGCGCCATTCTCATAGCCGGCCGGCACCCCGACGCCGACGCGATCTGCTCGGAATGGCCTGATTCATAACACCTTCCTCTTTTATTTCTGCCCGCTCGTCCGCTTCCGATACTAATATCCTTATTACTATTTCTTGTACGGCGGGCGTCCGTCCGTTTTTATCGAGATAATTTCCGGCGCTCGCGAACTTGGGGCTGTAAAAGTGCCTTCGCCCCGCCGGCCCCCATTCTCATAGTCTCCGCTCACCTACCGTATTATTGCAGTTCTAATCCATAGCGACGGCACGCCATTTTCATTACCGTAATTTTTAAATCCCAGAGAAATGTTCCTCCGATAATGGCCATGAGTCAGATGGGACTTTTCTCTTTTATTTCTACCATTGGGTGCGCCCGTCTCCAGGTTTCGAAAGAAAAGCTTCGCTGGAGTGAATTGATGGGCCCAAGAGACTTTCCAGAATGGCTACAGACTTCGAAAGAGATCGCTATTCCGCTATGACACATAAACTTCAAATACGCAGACCCGCGGAAAGAAATTCAAGTCAAGTCAGTTTTCCTTCGAGGTGTTTTGTACCCGTGCGTGAAACTCTATGGACAAAATAATGGATCACGTTGTTCCGAACTACGAATTGTTTTCAAAAGTTTCTGAGCCCCATTCTGCACTTTGTTCTGTAAATCAGATCATGCGATACTTGCACGATTTTCATGACTCCTAGTCTTCATTCAGAATGTTGGACGCACGAAAGGTGGAAAATAAGATTTAGCTCTGCTAACAGATTAGTTGCAATTTCAAAATAAAAAGTCAGTCAGGGTCACTTTTTAACAGTCAATGTATCTCTTGTATTGAATCACATTATTTTTCTTTCTTCTCTTTTCTTGTTTGTAAGCTATATGTAAACTGAATGAGCTATAATCCAAAGACACCACCAAAAGTAAATTAACGAGTTGTTTTGTTTCGACACATCGTTAAATATGTGCATGAAACAAAGTAAGAAATAGGCTCTTCAGTTTATTAATCCATGTATCTTCACCCTCTTATTTTGGGAAGTGGTAGCGCATGGACGTATGCTTGGATGTATGCTTGGATGCTTGTTAAAAATTTGTATTTTAACCGTTCATTAAGAGTTGTACAAAAAATTGTTAGAAAAGGATTATTTACTCGCACCGTTATAAATTCAACTCCTGTCTGTTCACCAGTTCACTCGCCGGCGAGATCCTGCATCAAGCCGTTCGGTGCGGACAGGAACAATTAAAATGAAATTACAATTAAATCAATACCAATAGCTGCTGGCGGGCGTTGATATACATCAACAGGGACAGATGGAAATGTGTGCCCCAACCAGGTCTCGAACCTGGGATCTCCTGCTTACATGGTAGACGCTCTATCCATCTTTTTTTTTTTTTTAATCTCATTTTGTTCGTTATAGTTCGTTTCATCTGCTCGGTGCGGACGTCGCAAGACACCCGTTTCAGTGCGTCGTTGATCCATTAACTCAGTTTTTTTATTACAGAGGGCAGCTGACCCTCTGACCGAACACGCTGAGTTACCGTGCCGGCACTCATCTCAGCCACCGAGGACACAGAGGATACTGCTACTGGAGGAACTTATCGCTGCCACGCTCCCCGTGAGACACACATTCTCAACTTATAGTCCACACGCTAAATTCGTAGTGCCCCTGCCATTATACTCATTACTCGCGGCAGACAATCCACCGAGTCCCGTAAGAGTTCAGGCAAGTCGTGTGCATCCGCACTGAAGGAGGTCATCAGCCGGTTAGCCTTACTGATATGAAGATGGCATCTGATTTTTCGGACATGTCCGAAAGAACAGATGCCATCTTCATAAGGAATAATTAACGCCGTATCTGGATGAGCGTTCCTGCATCGACATTGTCACACTCAAGACTAAACACAATGGAATTAATGTGAAGGTAATGACTCAGACTTGATAGGCACCTATTGAACTTGGTTTACTTATTCTAAAAATATTGTGCTTCGTGTGTTTAAGAACTTATAGACAATGTCAATGGTTGCTGTGTTTATTTGGCACCGCATACTACTGGAAGCATCAGTACATAATGCAAATTATGTTTATTGACCTTGAATGTAATGATATTCATGGTCTGTTGATACTGGTATCAGTTAAAGTTCACCCAGGATTGAGCACAGATTCATAAATTACCGTCAAAATTTTCTCAATTATTCTTTCCAATCAATTTTTTCCAATTATTCAAGCAATTATGAATGCATTTCCATTTCAACATCCCTATTCAATGGCGATCATTTAGAGGTCAGCGCCGAGCTTCGACCATAGATATAGGTAGACTGGTCATGACGTATATTTCGTGGCACCAACATCTCTTCTGCTATACCACGTGACTATTGGCAAAACAATGGTGGTATCCTGTTGTGCTTATGGTTGTACCGAGCGTTTTGTGAATGGAAGTAACATTAAATTTCACGTGTAAGTATTATTAGTATAATTTAGCGGTATTTCTTGAATACTGCTAAACTATTGTGTGTATCATATCCTTACCCAGAACGCCACAGTTACGTAAATTGGCCGTTTGAAGTGCTGTGTGTGTTTCCAGGCGCACATTGCAGTCGTATATATTTCTTGAAATGGTAAGCTACAAAGCTGCTTTTTCTCTTTCGTATAGGTTTCCAAAGGATGAAGGGCGCAGGCAGATGTGGATACAGGCAGTGAAACGAAAAGATTTCAAGCCTACTGCGCACACACGCATCTGTTCGAAGCACTTTGAAGAATATATATATAAATAAACAAAGATGATGTGACTTACCAAACGAAAGCGCTGGCATGTCGATAGACACACAAACAAACACAAACATACACACAAAATTCAAGCTTTCGCAACCAACGGTTGCTTCGTCACGAAAGAGGGAAAGAGAGGAAAAGACGAAAGGATGTGGGTTTTAAGGGAGAGGGTAAGGAGTCATTCCAATCCCGGGAGTGGAAAGACTTACCTTAGGGGGGAAAAAAGGACAGGTATACACACACACACACACACACACACACACACACACACACATATCCATCCGCACATACACACCTATATATATATATATATATATATATATATATATATATATATATATATATAGTGTGTGTGAGAGAGAGAGAGAGAGAGAGAGATATTTATTACCAATAACCCTTCCCACTCCAAAACCAATGGCAATGTGTATTGCTACTACATAAGAAGAAAGGATGATTTTTAGTATCCTGGATTAAATCTGACTTTGGTACAAAAAGGGGTGAATTATGTTGGTATTATTTTAAAGAACAATTTGCAAAAACAAGTTAGGGGTTGGATTTCTCATCAGGGTTTAGTTTTATTTTGTACTTCCCAGTTACAAAACATACGAATATCAGAAACAAATACTGAATACCATTTGCAAAAAGGTAGTTGTATGGCCTATCTTAGTTTCCAGATAATAAGCTATAATGTATGGGATAAATAATATGCTGCTACAAAAATCTTTGGTCATTTACCAAGAAGCATTAAAGGCCTGACAGATAGCCAACCAGCATTTAAAATCAAACTAAAAGAATCTATGAATGACAGCTCCTACTCAGTAGACGATTTTTTAGGTATAAATAAGTGATTGGAAGAATTGCCATGTAATGATAGGTCTACCTTTCATTAAACTGACACATCATTGTGAAGTATCGCATTCATGATCTGTGGAACAAGTATTCATGTAAGTAGGTACTGATTTTGTAGATATCTTATTTGATACATCTACGAAACAAACTGTTTAAACCAAAAATGAGCTTTCAAATGAAACTGTTTTACGTTTTGTGGGTGAACGACACAATTGAGTTCGTTACATTCGATGTGAACACGTGTGTTTACGTTACAGGTTTCGTTGTTTATGCTGTTTTATGAAGTCTATAACACTTTCTACAACCAAGGCACTAAAACACACACACGCAATATTTACATTTTATGCAGTGCATAACGCGTATTGTTAGTAGAGAATGCATCTCATAATTGGTAACACTGAAACATTCGCGGCGAATATATTGCCGAACATCGAAAGTGTTTCAGCAGTTCACAAAGTTCATTGTGAAGTAATGGCTGTAAAACTAAATTTGTACAGTGGTTACGCAATAATTTATCACTTCTAGCTGTGTTTACATAAGCTACATTTAATGTGGTGAAGTTAGCAGGAAATCCACTGAGAAATACTGGAAGTGAAATCAGGAATCAGAATGCTGCCTTGAACTCCCGCTGGCGTTCTGCCAACAGTCACGTGATTCTATGTTGCAGCCACGCCAGATGCATAGCCGCTGCACTGCTTGCCCAGTCTATTAGTATCTATGGTCGAAGGCGCCGAACGAAATATGAACACATCTTTCAATTGTTGAGATAAATTATTTTAGACGAATGATCGTATTATTGTTACAAGGAAACTAATGAATCTCTCATTGCATTTGTTACATGTCCACGAGATTGGGAATGATAAAACCATTGACGGAGCAAACTAAAATTAAATTCTGCGTACAAACGAGACTAGCTGGGAGTGCTGTTTTCAGCTGTAAATGTAGGAAGTTGCTACGCTGTATGCTTATATGGCCGCGCTTGGCGCCGTCTCTCTGGCAGTAGATAATCCCAGATCACGTACTGCGAGATAATCTCTTTTCCTTCCAATTAATATTCTTTACGGAATGTGCATTTCTATAGAAAAGACGAAAATTTGTTCGAAATCATCATTAAAGTGCAATATAAGTCATTCAAATTCTGTAAGACAGTGTCAGATAATAATCAGGTTCTTTAATGAATAAGCAGCAAAACCTACTTTAATTGAGAAGTACCGATACAGACAAAATATCATTTTTGAAACAATTTTATTAATAATTTTGTTAAAAACTATTCACAATGGAGTCAAAGGAAATGCGCATTGTCCAAAATTCATTACAAAATGCATTATGTCATGATGTCAAAAATCCGAGCTTGGTAACATTTGAAGTAACGCGCCAATTCCTGAACTGGCCAATGGCAACAAAAACAATGAGGTTGGCGTCCCACAATCAATAAATGATTAGAGGCTGGTAATATAGCTAGGCCTAATGATGATGTCACTTTTAAGATGCTCGATGAGACAGTTCCTCAGTTCTGAACGCGAAACATTTTTTCTAATAGTGAAACTGAAGGGCGCGTCTGTGAATATCCCTTGATTAGTTGCTCATGACAGCACGAACCCTAGAACAGGAAACAGTTCTTAAAAACAACATAAATACTCGTGAGACACACAATTTGACACAAGTCATGCCACAAATTACACAGCAGTTTACAAAACAACGGGAATTTCAGGAAAGCGTAACACAACAACTTGAGGATATATGACGACAGTTTACACAGCAAAATCAGGCGTTTAACAATCTCAAAAATAATATTAGTCAACAGTTCAGTGAGGTGAGCAAACCTATACGCAATGAATTATCTGACGAACTATCCGGAAAGTTGGTAGAGCTAGGTAAACAACTAAAACAAGAAATAATTGCTGACATATCCCGCAATATAAATACGTTGACTGGAAGAGTATCATTGGTAGAAGATAAATAAGAACAACTTGTAGATGAGTTACGGAACTTTAGTGAAGCATATTCTCAAATTCAGGATACCCAGTCCCAAGTGGATGTGCCGATAAGAAATGTGACCGACGTTGTCAGCGAGCTGGAGGTGTTGCAAAAACTTACCTATAGAAGTACAAAAGTTAAGTCTGAGACTGGACCAGTTAAGTTTAGAGTTAAAATTTTCCAAAAAACAGAGAGATAAGTTATGTGCAGATGTAAAGGAAATAACTGAAAAAGCTGAAACCGGGGTTCTGGATAAGGGCAGCACCCTTGCTGAAAAGTTAGTGTCAGAGTGCAAGATTTATGTAGATACAGTAGAAGCTCTAAAAGAGAGAGAAAGTCATTTTCTAGCTAAAATAGATTCAGGTTTAAAGGAAACACAGGAAAGTTTACTAGGCGGTATTGCTAGAACTACTGACATTCCAAAACAACATTTGACAGACAACAAATCAATCCTTTTAGAGAAGTTATATACTTTCTCTGGTTACCCACAATACGCGTTTAGCCCGTCGAAAGAAAACAGCGAAAGTTTCAGAATGAAACAACACTTGTTGGCGGCTGTATCTGTCGAGCAACCACAGTTGCCACGCGCTACGCCACAAATAAAAAACACGCCTAACACTGACAGTGCAGCGTGTTTGTCAACATTACCTGCAGATGAGGGATTATTTAGGCCTCGACAATTTCCGTTATTTATCTCTGGAGGGAACAGAACAAACCCCATGGTCTTTATCAGAGCATTTCGAAATGTTTTACCTCGTACCTGTACCGAAGCCCAGGAAACTAGATTTGTTGTTAGATATACGCAGAGTGACGTTCTGCTATGGGTTACGGACATGGCGGAACGTTGCCACTACTATGAACAGTTTGAGAGAGCCTTTCTCGATAAATATTGGTCTGAGGCCGTACAAGAGAGGCTCAGACGTGAGGACATGGAAGCTCAAGAGGCTATTTTGAAAATTATTTGAATAAAACCAGATACTGGACGAACCCGGTATCTCAAGCAGACGTGCTGAAAATTTTAAAGAACCGTCTACCTGCCCACATTATGGAAACACTCATTACCATTCCGAAGCACGACACCGAATACTTTCTATCTGTACTGCACTCAGTAGATTTGATACGCGAAGAGAGACCAGTACAGCCGAAACCTGCTAATACGCAGATAGTGACAGATTTACGGACCAACAAGTGAAAAACGAATTCGTAGTACAGCATGGATGGGAACCTTGCTCTACACAGACCTACGTAACGGTAATCACAACGGCAACGGCCAATGCCGTAAATTCAAGAGCGGATATAAAAGAAATGAGCAAAAATTTAACAATAGCTACAACGGGCAAGTAGGGTATGGCCAGCCTGTACAATATGTGCAGACACAAGCTACTGACAATTATCATCCGATATCTTGGCAAACACATAACAATACCAGACAGCCGAATAATCAACAGACAGAGGAATTTGGCCAGAAAAGTAACGCACGTATGCCGAATAACACGCAGAGGCAAAGAGAATTTCATTCGGGAGCCTCACAGGATACTACGACCTACATCTACATCTATACCATACTCCGCAAGCCACCTACTGGTTTTTGGCGGAGTGTACTTTCGGCAACACTCTCTGATCCCTCCAACCCTGCTCCACTCGCGAATAGTGTATGGGAAGAATGATTGTCGGTAAGCCTCTGTATTAGCTCTAATTTCTCAAATTTTCTCCTCGTGGTCAACACGCGAGATGTATGTGGTGGGAAAGTAATATGTTGTCCGACTCCTCCTTGTAAGTGTACTGTCATATCACTGGTTTAGTTGTGGAGTATTTTTGCGGGCAGCCGCGTCTAGAGAGTCGAGCGTGGGACACCGAACTGTTATGTTGTGTAGTGTGTAGCTCTGCATGTGAGAGGCATTGTTAGCATGGAAGTTGAAGTGTTGCTACAAGTGCTATTACAGTAAAGTGATAAAACAAGTAAATGATTCAGAGGAAAGTGCTTCAAGAAGTAATTTAAAAATGAGCAGTGCTGCTGATAATGTATTTATGTATCCTCTCGTTGCTTGTCGTACCATACTGTATCAATCACCCGCGCCGTGTTCGGTCTCCCAGAATGAACTGATGTGAATCAGTAGAAATTAGTCACCATAAAAGAGTGCAGTCAAGTGCCAGTGTGTTGTAGCGAGCGTGAGGACGTGCGTTCGATCATCGTGTTTCCGCATTATCAACAATCAGCCGCGCCCCGACGGTTACGCGCACGCTCGTACAAGTGGGAACTGAAAAATTAACTTTACGAAAAGTGTTATATAATCACTAGTGTCAAGGAGGACTATTACCAGATATCTGTATGTGTGACGAGCGTAATGACTTTCGTTCGATCATCCGGCTTCCGCATCATCAACAATCACCCGCGTCGTGTCGGTTACGCGTACGCTCGTCTGAGTAATATTGTGGACAGATTATCATCAAGATTGTTAATTAGGATAAGCATTTATGAATTAGAATGTAAACAGTGCAACCTGCGATTTCCTCTAATCGTCTCAGAATATAGTTGATCATACCAGACGTAGAACAGTGTTGTGTTCTGACGATGAGTGGCTCCCCTGACTCTCTCGCATATTTCGATGGATAATTTCAGGCAAGCCAGCAACAGTGTGGAGCAGAACAATACGACCGCCGCGGAATTATCAGGTACGTGGTGTGGACAGGGCGCACGGTCTAGAAAAGCAGAAGTGAGAAACAGTTTAAGGGTCCCCCACCCCCATTTGTACTCCCGGGCGTGTTACATCCTGAAAAGTGCTGACTCGAAATTTCAATAGTAAATCTCTCAGTGATGCACAACGCCACTCTTTTAACGTCTGCCAGTGGAGTTTGTTTAGCATCTCCGTAACGCTCTCTTGTCTGCTAAGCGGTCCCGTGACGAAACGCGCCGCTCTTCGTAGGATCTCTGAACAGTACTTAAGAATCGGGCGAACAAGCGACTTATAAGCCACTTTTTTCGTGGATGACTTACATTTCCTTAATACACTCCTGGAAATTGAAACAAGAACACCGTGAATTTATTGTCCCAGGAAGGGGAAACTTTATTGACACATTCCTGGGGTCAGATACATCACATGATCACACTGACAGAACCACAGGCACATAGACACAGGCAACAGAGCATGCACAATGTCGGCACTAGTACAGTGTATATCCACCTTTCGCAGCAATGCAGGCTGCTATTCTCCCATGGAGACGATCGTAGAGATGCTGGATGTAGTCCTGTGGAACGGCTTGCCATGCCATTTCCACCTGGCGCCTCAGTTGGACCAGCGTTCGTGCTGCACGTGCAGACCGCGTGAGACGACGCTTCATCCAGTCCCAAACATGCTCAATGGGGGACAGATCCGGAGATCTTGCTGGCCAGGGTAGTTGACTTACACCTTCTAGAGCACGTTGGGTGGCACGGGATACATGCGGACGTGCATTGTCCTGTTGGAACAGCAAGTTCCCTTGCCGGTCTAGGAATGGTAGGTTCGATGACGGTTTGGATGTACCGTGCACTATTCAGTGTCCCCTCGACGATCACCAGTGGTGTACGGCCAGTGTAGGAGATCGCTCCCCACACCATGATGCCGGGTGTTGGCCCTGTGTGCCTCGGTCGTATGCAGTCCTGATTGTGGCGCTCACCTGCACGGCGCCAAACACGCATACGACCATCATTGGCACCAAGGCAGAAGCGACTCTCATCGCTGAAGACGACACGTCTCCATTCGTCCCTCCATTCACGCCTGTCGCGACACCACTGGAGGCGGGCTGCACGATGTTGGGGCGTGAGCGGAAGACGGCCTAACGGTGTGCGGGACCGTAGCCCAGCTTCATGGAGACGGTTGCGAATGGTCCTCGCCGATACCCCAGGAGCAACAGTGTCCCTAATTTGCTGGGAAGTGGCGGTGCGGTCCCCTACGGCACTGCGTAGGATCCTACGGTCTTGGCGTGCATCCGTGCGTCGCTGCGGTCCGGTCCCAGGTCGACGGGCACGTACACCTTCCGCCGACCACTGGCGACAACATCGATGTACTGTGGAGACCTCACGGCCCACGTGTTGAGCAAATCGGCGGTACGTCCACCCGGCCTCCCGCATGCCCACTATACGCCCTCGCTCAAAGTCCGTCAACTGCACATACGGTTCACGTCCACGCTGTCGCGGCATGCTACCAGTGTTAAAGACTGCGATGGAGCTCCGTATGCCACGGCAAACTGGCTGACACTGACGGCGGCGGTGCACAAATGCTGCGCAGCTAGCGCCATTCGACGGCCAACACCGCGGTTCCTGGTGTGTCCGCTGTGCCGTGCGTGTGATCATTGCTTGTACAGCCCTCTCGCAGTGTCCGGAGCAAGTATGGTGGGTCTGTCACACCGGTGTCAATGTGTTCTTTTTTCCATTTCCAGGAGTGTATTTTTCCGATGAATCTGAGTCTGGTGTCTGCTCTTCCCACTGTCTGTTTTATATGATCATTCCACTTTAGGTCGCTCTGGATAGTTAAACCTAGATATTTTACGGCAGACGCTGTCTCCAGCTGTTTGTCATCAATAGTGTGGCTGTACAATAGTGGATTTCTTTTCCTATGTATGCGCAGTTTGTTACATCTATTTACGTTCAGAATCAACTGCACCATTCATCAATTCTCTGCAGGTCGTTCTGCAAATTCTTACTATCTTCTCGCGTTGCTACTTTGGTATGGACAACTGCAATATCTGCGAATAGCCTTAAAGAGCATTCGACGCTTTCTACTAGATCATTTATTATATATTGTAAACAGCAACGGTATTATCACACTTCCCTGTGGTACTCCGGATATTACCTTTACATCTGTCGATTTAGTTCCATTAAGAGCGACGTGTTGATGGTTCAGATGGCTCTAAGCACTAAGGGACTTAACATCTAAGGTCATTAGTCCCCAAGACTTAGAACTACTTAAACCTAACCAACCTAAGGACATCACACGCATCCATGCCCGGGGCAGGATTCGAACCTGCGACCGTAGCAGCAGCGTGGTTCCGGACTGAAGAGCCTAGAACCGCTCGTCCACAGCGGCCGGCGCGACGTGTTGAGTTCCGCCTGCAAGGAAGTCTTTAATCCACTCGCAGGTCTGGTCCAATACTCCGTAAGCTCGTTTTTTTTTTTTTTTTTTCATTAGACAGCAATGTGCTACGGCAATGCAGGACTAACTGGCGTAATCAAACACCAAGCAGTCCATATAGTAGATGTTACGCCTAACCCAGGGACCGATGCCACCTCGACCACCTCGACGCCAGAAAACTTGAACCGGTCTCGGTTGGCCTCCTTTCTGTGACCTGGAGGACAGTGGGGACACGAGCTTGATCGACACTTGCTTCATCAGAAACGATCAAGGTAGACAAGCGAAATATGATCTGTGTCAAAGTAATGAGGCTACCTGAAAACTTGATAGAGAGCAAGGTACAAGCTACTATTGAAGCCAAAGTATTTGACCATGATGTACCCATTGTGCTCGACACAGGTGTTACTATTAATCTGATGTCACAGGGATTCTTTCAAGAGCTGAAGAAATGTGGGCATGTACCCACACTGCCAGAGCAAAATTGAAAGGTAAAAACTACGACTGGTCAGAAATCGAAAGGAGTCGAATTACAAGCTTTAATTCCTGTCCAATTACAACAGTTTTCTGTACGATTAAATTTTTGTATAGTCGATAAATTAACAGTTCACTGTTTAATCGATATGGATACATTTAGGACATACCAAGTACAAATCGATATAGGCAAGGGCCAATGTCATTTCACAGTAAATAACCTATTATTTGCAATAGACCTAACCAGGGGAAGTAATGGTAGACATAAAACTGAAGTTACTCACGGCTTTGAGGCTCAATTGGCAAATCCAATAGTTATGTTTGTCAACACATACAACAACAAACAGTCAGCAACAGAAGAAGTGAACATCGACACAATAAACACGAAGGTAAAGGAATCAAAGTGCTTGTCTCAAGAACAGCAAGTGGAACTAAAGGAACTGATAATTGCTTGAAAAAAGACCAGGTATCATTAAGGATTTTGTGTGCAAAATGGAAGCATATGCTCACGAAACATTTTGTTCTACTTCATACCCTATACCATGGACAAAGAGGGAAGCTGTAAGAAAAGTGATTAACAGGATGCCTGGATAGGGTACAATACAACCGACATTTTCCCATTATTGTAGACCTAATTTGGCCACGAGTAAGCCAGATGGCAAGGTGCACATGGTTGTTGATGCACGTAACATTAATAAGATCATTGTACCAGTATTAACGCGTCCATAAAATTTAGAGGAACAGCTTATGATATTGCGTGATGCTAAACTTCTTACTGTACTCGATCTGCGGTCCTCTTTTTGGCAAATAAAACTACATGAAGAAAGTTGGAAGTATACTGCCTTTGTATGTGGGGCAAGAGCTTCGAATTTCAAGTATTACTATTTGTATTGAATGTAAGTGTAGGTGTATTTATCTCTGCTCTCAATAAAGTGCTAAGATGTGAACTTTTGAGTAAGGTAACAGTATACATGGACAACCCACTTGGGTAGAACGCTTAAGATTAATTGAACAAGTACTGAGCCCCTTTTCCGAACATGGAGTGACAGCAAATCTCAAGAAATGTAATTTTGGACAAGAAAAGGTAAAATTTTTCGGACACATAATCTCTTCGGTAGACTTACTGCCAGATCCTAAAAAACTTGATGTCATTAGTAACTGTCCTGTTCCTCAAAACAAGAGGCAATTAAAGGCATACGTAGGCCTAGTCTTATTTTTCATGAAATTCGTCCCTAACCAACTTATTACCAGTGATGCTTTATTCGATCTTCTCCAAAAAAACAGACCTTGGTTGTGGGACAAGCAATGTCAAACCGATTTCCAGAATATCAAGCAAACCTTATTAAATACTAATATTTTATCTCAACCAGACATGAAGAAGGATTTTTGCTTATGCACCGATGCATCTATTCAAGGTTTTGGTGCATGCCTTTTTCAAATGGTAGAAGAAGAGGGAAAACTCATCCCTAAAGTAAATAGCTTTGCATCTTATCCGATGCTGAACGTTCATCTTCAGTTACGGATTGGAGAGTTTGGCTGTAATTTGGCCCTTTAAAAGGTTTGAGTATTTCCTTTGGTGTAAACACTCAAAAGTATACTGTGACCATCAGTCCCTATCGCTTTTGTTAACTTGCACATTGCCACACCAACGGATAGACAGGTGATGTACATATCTTCAAGTATTCGATTTTGAAATAGTTTGCATAAAAGGAAACCAGAACATAATAGCTTATGCTCTTTCTCGGTTACCACAAGGCTTAGAGCAGGAAGGTGAACTAAGAGCTATGTTGATGGAAGACATACAACGTCCACATGTGTAAACACATGGAGTAATTACAGCAAGAGGACACATGCTGGATTAAGGTAAGGGCGAAACTTAGGCAAAACGGTGATGAAAAGTTAAAAGGGTTTTTCACTGTTCACAAAGATGTTCTATTTCATAGGAACCATCCCGTGTTTGCCAGAGGAGAATGTGGATGATTTCATATTGTACACACACAATACTTGGGGCCATTATGGCTCTGCAAAGTGCACTGACAAAACAGGTAAATATTGTTATTTCCCCAATCTTATACGAAGAGTACTAAAGATGGTAAGAAAGTTTATTGCTTGCCAGAAAGCAAACAGTCTAACACCTCCAAACAGACTGAATTACATCCCATTGTGGCTAAAAAGCTTCTAGGAAAGGTATCTTTGGATGTGGCTGGACCCTATCCCACAGGTAAATATGGCGTAAAGTATATAGTAGGTCTATATGATATTTTCACCAAATACATAAAATTGTATGCTGTACAGAACACTACAGCCAGTTCAATTATAAGATGAATCAAAGAGGATTGTTTTACAAGAGTAGGAAAACCAGAAGTCATTTTAACAGACAATGCCTCATATTTTGGTGGATATAAATGGAAAGGGTTTGTATCTTCTAACCAAATCAAACACATTTTAGTGTCCAAATTTCATCTCAAAGCATCCCCATAGTATGGGTGTTTAAGGAATGCAGCAGGTTTGTAAGGACCTATATACCTCGTAAACAGACCAAGCGGATTGAATATGTCACTCCCATCTTACAAGTTGTTAACAACCTTCCCCTACATCAACTGGATTCACACCAAATGAGTTGATGTTCAATTGCAAATAGGTAGACGAGTGGGAGAAACCTTTGCCCAAGATACTGATACAGGGATTATCCGTGGATGATAAAATACAACAAGCAATAATCAACCTTGAAACGTGGGCTAAATACAGGAAAGGAATTTATGACAGAAAGCTGAAACTTACAGCACAGTTTTATATAGGACAGAAGGTGCTACTTACAACACACCCCAAATCCACAAAAATTGGAAAACTGAACTGTAAGTGGCAGCTGCTATATACTGGACCATATATGATTACTAAAATCCCCTATCCAGGAGCATACAAATTGGTACACACGAACAAGGGTAATGACAAGAGTCTTTACCCACATAAAGTCTTGAGAACGTTCATATATTGAAGGAAGGGCTGTATACCCTCTAAGTTGTATATACACATATAATAACATTAGATTTAACCTGCTGGAAAGACACATTCCAGAATTTATGTTGTTAATGATTAAGGAAAATTTTTGTTTATGTTTTTTTCTTATATGTCCAATGTGTAAACAATAAGATGAGTGGGTGTAACAGGAAAGAATTTTATTTTTATTTGTCTAGGGACAACGATACTCTAAATATAACGCTTAGCATTGTGCGTAGGCCAGTTGTTATCAAATAAATGAACCTGTGAAACGCACAGTAGTGTGCAACACAAGACACAAGTCGCCGCAACGTAAGTGGTATCAGAGCGACGCAGTGCATGCACATTGGGGAGCAGGCTAGTCAACAAACCACAAGCACGTGGGCGCCAGGCAGGCACAGCTGAAAGTGTTGGAGTGTCCAAAACAAACAAACCTGATGAGCTCAGCCCGCACTAGCATTTGTAAACCCTATCGAATAAACGGAGGCATAGAAAATTAAGAGAGTCTATACTACAACCACGACTATATACACAACACACATACAAAGATAAGCTAAGGGATTATACACGCAGGAAAGGCACGCTAAACTACGAGATATTTGCTTAAGCTACGCTACTATATTCATTATATCTATATATGAACAATACTCACAAATTTAAGTATTGAAAATGGACGCACTAATCATACTTGATAGACGAGAAAAGTTTTGCTGAAGGTAAACAAACGAGTACAGTATAAGTGGCAAACTGAATAAGAGGTCCCACCACGCCTCTAATACACTTCATCTTTCAGATTTATAAGCTAAGTAGAGTTGCACACATGACATGAAATAAGTTTTGTGAAAACACGACTGCACACTGAATTGAGTGAATACATGGTTGAATATATGAAGACAGTATAGGTAGCCATCGATCCACTGTACACGTATCGATGAAGATTTAGTTTTAAGTTAGTATTAAGTTTTTTCTTTCAGGGAATGATGCATCGACACGTCCTAAAGTGAAGGAAGATAAGTGCTTGTTGACTGTTAGGTACCATATAAAAATAAGAGAGGACCGAACCGCAAGATAAATATAGTTATAAGTTTGTGATATGTGTGAATGTGGTAGTGTAAAAGTATGTAAAGAAGAAAAAAGTTGCAGTACGCCACATATCACGATGCTGAATTACGTTTGAGTACTACCAAATAATCAAGGGGTCAAAACCTAAATACTATGATCGTCTACTACACCTGAATTACGTTGAAATTTCTATGCACATTTGTTACTTGTGTAAACATGGTTTTACGCTCATTATATGTAACACATCATATTGATAACACAACTCTGTAGACCTCAGCACATAAAGTGGTTATGCTTTATACATAGAACACAACAAGTAAATATTGAGCTGCGCTTTTAAACACTGTATATTTGATACGATTGGTATCGTCAGATTTGAGTTCTTATTAGAAAAGCCGGCCGGTGTGGCCGAGGCCCCTTCAGTCTGGAACCGCGCGACCGGTACGGTCGCAGGTTCGAATCCTGCCTCGGGCATGGATGTGTGTGATGTCCTTCGGTTATTTAGTTTTAAGTAGTTCTAAGTTCTAGGGGACTGATGACCTCAGATGTTAAGTCCCATAGTGCTCAGAGCCATTTGAAACATTTCTTATTAGAAACAACAAACTATTTTGTTCTTGTGGTCACAGTTAAGTCTATTAACGAGGAGCAACTGAGCACATAAATTTCTTTCAGTGGAATTTCCATAACCCTGTAGTGTTTAGATCCTTCCCGGAGAATGCTAGAGAGGCGAGGCCATGTGTAGTTATCTAAGCGGCGCGTAGTATCTATTGTAGCGACTATTGTTTATGTCTTTTATTCTTTTTGACTTGATAAATATGCTGCGACAAGAACTAAAAAAACTAAACTCCTCCCGAACAGGCCATCAAGGCCCAACGGTACCGACTGGCCGCCGTGTCATCCTCAGCCCAGAGGCGTAACTGGATGCGGATATGGAGGGGCATGTGGCCAGTACACAACTCTCCCGGCCGTATGTCAGTTTCCGAGACCAGAGCCGCTACTTCTCAATCAAGTAGCTCCTCAGTTGCCACACCAGGGCTGAGGACACTCCGCTTGCCAACAGCGCTCGGCAGGCCAGATGCTCACCCATCCAAGATCCTCCAACAAGAAGTCACTGTAAATTGAAATGATATGCATGTCAATTTATACAATAAATGAAAACAGAATCTGTTATTGTATGAACATTATATAAAGCATGTATAACCAAACGAGAGTAAAATGTGTACTCATGTGTGTATTTTGTAATTGTGTTTGTATTTTATTACGTTATGTGTACAGAATGTGAAAAGGACACTACAGAAACTTTATGTAATGCAGCTGTATGAAAGATACTCAAAAACAAAGCTCAAAACATACGAAACCTGGCCGCAAAGTGTTAAGTGGACATGTGTTAAAACAATACCTGCGTGTTCACGTGGTAAACTAAAAAGGCAGTACTTCGAGTAACATGAATTTTCGGTGCTTAACAACATCGTAAAAGCAGCAAGGAAATTCCCTTGTCGACGGATGTCAGATGTACAGCTCGTCTCCCCACTGAAAATGTGAGACTGACGAGGTGAAATAAATTCCTCGGGCCACTGATATGGAAAACAGTTGTCACTGCATCAAAGATTTCCCAAAGTATCACACCGCTGAACACGAGTTTACGAATTTGTGCAGTGAAAGCCACTGTAAATGCACAACACAGACACCCTGGCCTCGTACTGGACATGTAAGCGCGAATTGTGACGATAACGAACCGGCTGCGCGTGCATACTTCGCAAGCTAAACACTGTACATATGCTGACTGACAATAATGGGATTATGCGGTTACAGCATGCACTTTGTTAAGAGAGAAAATGGTAAAACTGTTGATTTCTTCAAACCTTGAAATGTAAATGCACGTGTGTGTTGTGTGTGTGTGTGTGTGTGTGTGTGTGTGTGTGTGTGTGTGTGTGTGTGTTAAAAGAAGCTGGCATGCCCATAGATGTTGACAACCATTCAGGATAACTCCAATGGGCGAAAATAAAGGGTATGCCCATACCGGCCAGGACTATCAAACCTCAAAATGGGAAATAAGCTCAGTCACTGTGCATCTCTGTATATCGTCAGTGCATAGCAGTTGTGTTGAATCATATTATTTTTCTTTCTTCTCTTTTCTTATACATAAGCTATATGTAAACTGAATGAGCTATGAACCAAAGACACCGCCCAAAGTAAATTAACGAGTTTTTTGAGGCAAGGATAATGTTTTGATACATCGTTAAATATGTGGACGAAAGAAAGTAATTGGGAAGTGGTAGCGTACGGACGTATGCTTGGATCCATCGTTCATTAAAAGTAGTACAAAAAGTTTTAAGAAAAGGAATATTTACTCTCACAGTTATAAGTTTAGCTCCTATCAGTTCATCATATCACTCGCCGGCGAGATCCTGCATCAAGTGATTCGGTGCAGACAGGAATAATTAACGCCGAATCTGGAGGAGCGTTCCTGCGTCGACATCGTCACACTCAAGACTAAACACAGTGGAATTAGTGTGTAGTTAATGACTCAGACTTGATAGGCACCTACTGAAGTTGGTTTACTTGTACTAATAATATTGTGCTTCTTGTGTTTAAGAACTTTTAGACAGACAGACAGTTTCAATGGTTGCGGTGTTTATTTGGTACCGCGTACTACTGGAAGCAGCAGTATGTAATGCAAATTATGTTTATTGACCTTGAATGTAATGATATTCAAGGTCTGTTGATACTGGTATCAGTTAAAATTCTCCCAAGATTGTGCACAGATTCATAAATTACATTCAACATTTTCTCAACTATTCTTTCCAATCAATTTTTCCTATTATACAAGCATTTATGAATGCATTTCCATTTCGAAATCCCTATTCACTTTGTACCACTTACTACCTTTGTTTCAAATGGATGCTGCGCCACATACTTGCATTATTTTATACTAAAAGTAACAGTTTTAGTACCTCTGTGGTTTCTGGTTAGTATTTCAATTGTTTCCATCTTCTTACAACCTCTCATTCTTATTATTATGCTTTAATTTCATTGGCTGTGAAGAGAGAGTCTGGCGACAGTGATATAAATTTAAGACCACCAGGTCTAAACAAATATTTTGATATTTGAAAGTAAACCTGCAATACTGAACTAATTCTCTTTGATTTTATTTCTTATTAGCACCTGACTTCCTTCTGGCGCGATTTAAATTTACTTACAGCATTAGATACACGAAGAATATTATGTTTTTTAAGACTTGTCTGAAGTTACCCTAAATGACAGTGTAACTTTATACTAGTATTAAAACACAAATTTTGTTCTAATAGGGCATAGTTAGTGTATATTTTCACTTTTCCAAGCATTCAGTAACTATAGATGTAAAACGTTACAGTGTCTGTTGTGATGTGTAACGTATCTTGTGTACAGTATTTTCAAAAAATGGAAAAAGCTGGTACAAGGTTACCTCTATAATCTTCTTGTTCTATTAGAATAATAAATAAATAACTGTTCCACTAGAAACAAAAACGTGTAATTTAGTCAGTATGATGGTTTTTATCAAATGAAATCTCAGCGAAAGTAATTTAGTATTCGCGCAAATTAAGTTGACACTCGGTACGGAGGCTGATGGGAGCGACCAAAAAAGCATTTCCCATTTACGTTACCCCCCATCAACCACCGCGCCGATCGTCAACTTCGTTTCGGCAAACAGTAATTCGCTTTGGTTGATCGTAACATGTGCACTGAATATTTCAGAAGGAGAACTGTAATCCATAACAAATAAAAATGTGTGACGTCCTGAATGAAACTAGTCTTTGAATATTACACAGTTACAAAACAGTATTGTACAGGTATTAAGAAAGAAAATTTTACACTCTTTTTCGGAACGGTGGAATTGTAAACATTTCTCATTTCTTGGTCAGCCAATTCCTCTAAAATAGTATGTTGAATTTAATGAATTGAAAAGAAAAAGCAGACACGTGGAAATAAGGCTCAGCTATTTTACTGAACGATTTTTGAAGTTAAAAACTCCTTACTGTCGTAAATGCCTAGCCCACCCACGTTAGCAATCATTACATAAGCTTTAAGCTTTTTTCAAATGTTTTACGTTCTTAGGATTTTATTGTCTTTGAAGTGGGCATAGGCACAGATAAGAAATCGATCAACAAAGCTATTCAATCTAAATTCGAAAAAACAGTACGAAAAAAATGAGATATTGATAACGGGTCCCTAGATGGATTACGTCACGTCGAAACCAGGGGAAGTGGGACAGAACATAGACAATGGACATATATCCCAGGCAACCTCTTGCTGTCAAATGATCTCTTGTCTTCTGCAGTCAGTAAGTGTGGACGCCACAATATTGAGTGCCAAGTGGAGTAATCGAAACTTTTCGGACATATATTTCGGTCTGAGTTCAATAGCGGGGTGACAACAGCGGAGGCAGTTCCAAACATTTGCGCCGAGCATGAGGTATTGCCATTGGACAGAGCACGGCAAGAAATTGGTTTTCTCGTTTTAAAGAGGATCGTTTTGACATTAGTGACTCTCTATGTTCCGGAAAGCCTTCGTTTAAACGCATTAATCCTCAATGACCCACATCAGTGTACTTGATAAATAGCAAGTATGATGAGCTGTAATCATTCCACCATCGTGAGAAATTTGCATGCAGTGGGGAGGGATCAAAGATCGGGTGCATGGATACTGCATGCTCTAAGCCAAAATCACTAAAACCAGCGGGTGATCTTGTGTGCATCTCTGCCTGCTCGTCATCAATTGGCTCGTGAACAATACCGATCATTCCTATCCAGTATCGTTATTGGTGACGAGAAATGGTGTCTTTATGCTAACGTGAAGAAAAGAAATCATCGGTTGAGACCAAATTAAGCAGCAACTCCCCGTTCAAAGACCTGCACGCATCCATAAAACATAATGTAATGCATCTGGTGGAACAGCGATAGTGTGATGTAATACGAAGTGCTTTCCCAAGGTGTAACCATCACTGCTGGCATTTATTGTCTACAACTGAGACGTCTCGGAGACGCAATATAAGAACAACGACCAGAAATACTGCATGGAGTGATGCTTCTCCATGACAACTCCCGCCCGCATTCTCATAGACTGACAAAAAACACTGTACAGGAGTTGGGTTGGGAGGTCAATCCGCGCCCACCTTATTTACTTGATCTTGTGCTCTCAGATTTTCGCCCTTTCGTTTCTCTATCGAACAAACTTCAAGAAACTTCCTTTCCAGTTGAAAACGCGCTCCGAACATGACTCGACTAGTTCGTCTCAAAACCACGTGACTTCTGTAGTCCCGACGTTGAAAAGCTACCCTAGCGTTGGCAGTGTGTTGTAAATATTGAAGGAGAGTATGCTATTGATGACTGAAGAATCTGTTAGGTGTATCACTGGTGTTTATGAAACTTATGGAAAAACGATATACACTTATGCACCAATCCAATATGTCCTGCCGATTTTGCAGTGCTAGGTTTCGTTCGATTTTTGTGTATGGATATTGTCTGACGCTGTGATACAAATGGAACACTGCTGTTTTAAAAAAACAAGTAAAAACTATTATAAAATCATTCTCAGCATTACATCTTAAACTAATAATGCGATACTCGTTAAATATGAAACTGTAGCTCAGAGATCGTATGATTTTATCTAAATTCTGGCTACATAGGGCGGCAATCCTTCTCTGATCCCTTTTACTTACGATTACAAAAACTAGATTACATCATCTAAAACAAGTCAATAACAAACTTTAATTTGTAATCACAAACCTCATAGTTCAGCTGGATAAAATATATATGGCCTTCCAAGTTCCAAATTAGTACCTTTGATGTCTCTCGCGTATTCCCAAAGGCGCCTACTGAGATATGCATAAGTATATTCGTATATCTTTCGTGTACATCTAATTTAAACTCTGTAAATTAGGTGATATGACGCCTGATACGCAATCGTGGATTTCCAGTTCTACAACACTCTTTACGGACAATCCCATGCACTCCAAAGGAACTCTTTTCAGACCCTAGCACCCAACATTTGTATCGACGATTTTGAACAGCATAAACAGTCTCTTAGCTGCATAACAAATTATTGAGTCACGTATGCGGATGATGTTCTGTGTTTGTAGCTGTACCAGCCCTGTTACAAGTCGACATTTAAATTTATTCTTTGGAACTTAAATTCTCGATATAATAAAATTAAATTCACTTCGTTAAAGAACATGGATTGTAATAAATATAATAGCACACACAAATACAGTTTAGTATTTACAGAAAAACAATAGCTACTAATATAATAATTTCTGCAAGTTCCCAACACCCACTGAGTAATAAACATGCAGCCTTCCACTTCATGGTGCTACGCCTGATATTTTTCCGCTATCAGAAACTAAATTACATGCTTTATGTGGTCTGGAAAAAGTTAAGCAACCAGTGGTAACAAAAAATTGTACATCCTTCCACATGATGACAAAATTTCAGATACTCATGTAAAAAAGTTGAAATCCCACCAATACAGAGCTCCATTTTAAAACGAAAATCACACAGCAAGAATTTTTTTCAAGAGTAAACTTGCTGTCAGTCTTTGGCACAAATTAGCATCTAAGCTTACCCGCAACTATTGGGAGAATTACATGCTGAAGAGGCACACAGAGTTGCGGCAAAATGTTTTTCTGTCATAAAAGACAGATTCGATATTTTCCAAACATCTTTTAATAGAAAACTGTCTATGTGATGTCACATTTTTCACAAATAAAAATGTACAAAGTCGATACTGCTGATATGCTAGTAATAAATACGAGTATTTGATGACACACAATGCTACCCTACTTTCAAACGAATAAACCCAATGTTTTCCCTTTCAACAAATTAAGTTTGATGTGTGCATATAAAAGGGAAATAAATAATTAAAGTATAAATAGTTTTAAAATTTAACAACTGTTATGTCAATTTGTTTAACATCGCCTTCATAATTTTAAGTGTCATAACGTCTGTTTCACATCATTTACCTGTCTGTGGCAAGTTACTTTACCTATGGTTGTGATAGTCAATATTGTAATTTGATGATGCCGAAAATAAGTTAGTGAGTAAGTAAAAAAGTTACAGAATTTTAAAATAGAATTTCTTTTTAGGTTTTTGCTATCACGTTTCGTGCACTGTGTTAAATGCAGCCTTTTTAGAATCTGTGGCGGAGTATTTGTGAACACAGCAACTATCCGAACGAAATGCTTAATGTTTCAAAATAAGCGAACAGATGCCCATAACGCTGAAAGCAAGGAAGAGCTATGCACATACTCGTAAAGGAAACGGAGACGTCATCACTAAATAGCATCCACGCTTAACGATTTTTGCGAAATGCACCGTTGACATATGACAGTATTGCACACTATTGCGTTTCCAACGCCACTGCTAGTACAGGGTGATTCAAAACGAAAGAACAGATTTCAGTTGTTCATTACAGACAACTTATGAAAGATAGAAACACTTTGCGCATGTCACTGGATAGAGAAAGGTTCAAAGTTTTATGTTCGCACAGGCACTGTACCATACGCTCAACATGAGTGAGCATTATGCATTACTCTAGAAACTTCGAAATGGTAGTCCATTTCGTTCCATACACGAATCAACAGGTCCCATTTCGCTCAACGGACAGCTTCAACAGTTCGATTTCTCAGCTATTGAAGACTAGCTCATGGGTCGGACGAAGACTGTCTTTTATGTACGCCCCCAGAAAAAAATCGCAAGGTGTGAGGTCTGGTGACTGGGACTGGGGGGTGGGGGGTGGGGGGGGGGAGGGGTCGAAAGCAATAAACAAGATCTTGTTCTCCACAAATTACAACACACAAAATGATTTGTCTTGTGGTGTAGCCGCCGTGTTGGTACAAACAAATAAGAGCACAGCAGTGTCAAAAGCTTGAACCTTCCTCTATCTAGTGATGTGAGAAATGTGTTTCTATCTTTTATAGATTGTGTATAATAAACAATTGAAATCTGTTCTGAAACTTCCTGGCAGATTAAAACTGTGCGCCCGACCGAGACTCGAACTCGGGACCTTTGCCTTTCGCGGGCAAGTGCTCTACCAACTGAGCTACCGAAGCACGACTCACGCCCGGTACTCACAGCTTTACTTCTGCCAGTACCTCGTCTCATTCTGAAATCTGTTCTATCTTTTTGAATCACCCAATATAAATTACCGCAATATTAGTGTATGGCGAGTACTACACTGCTCATACACCAGCAGACTGCTGAAAGATTGTAACATGCATTAAAAATCTTCATCGGTATAAATGTGAAGGCAGCTTATTGATCGTTAAAATTATTGCAGGACATAAGACATGGATTTCAGATCAAATTATGGAAAAGGCGCTATCAAAGACTCCCCATGAAATCATAGAAATCCAAACTGCCTCATATCGAAAACTGTTAGCCTCTCTGTTTTGGGAGCGTCAGGTGGTGCTGCGCTACATCAGTCAACGTCAACCATGAGATTTGTTAATGGGAGTGACTTATGTAACTATAAGTGACCGTTACGCGGACGTCTCATTGGAAGAGAGCACATTTCCATAGACTCAATTCCCGAGACCAAGGAGGACGGACGAACTTTCCCTTGGACCTGCGTACTAAGTATGCAATCTAAAAGAGGCTTCACCAACGCCCATTGTCCGCTCCTTTACGATTTTCCACAACAGTTTTATTCCAGCCACAAAAATACGACTAAGTTCAACCGGTATGATGTGGGTACAAGCGACCCAAAGATTAGGCAGGCACCAGGAGAATCCATACAAGACGCATATGTGGCAATACTTATAAAACTGCAACTCATAATGTAAATTGTTATAATTTTAGTTACTAAATTGTTGGAATTAAATGTCCAGCAAACCACACTGCATTGTTTGAAATGTAAACACAAAAATGCCAAAAAACTTTTCTGAAACACTACTTTCATAATCACTTGATATACGCTCAGAACACGTCACATTTTCCCCTTGCCGCTATTCACGTTTTGTGAGCTGCATACGAGCTCTTTACACGAATGTTGTGGAAGTGTTTTGTCTACGCTCTCAACTTCATCACTGTCACTTGGTGAACGGCCATTGTTGTACAGTAAATAAAATAACCACATCATTTCCTGTTATTTATTTTGAAGTACCCAACGCTGTTTATATAAGTTCTCATGGCGAACATCCAGACTGATTTCACGTCGTCGGAACAAAATTGCAGCAGAGGTTCACCTGTTCTAATTCAAATTATTATTGCGGTGACGCTTTTGGATGGGGTTTGTAATTGTAGGTTCCTCAATACACCATTACACTAACTGTAATTTATTCTCAAGTGTCTTGTGAGCTACTAATTATTCCTCGCCTTTCACAATGCACTCTAGGAAATCGTTTTCTTGCAATTGTGCGACTACCGTTTTAGCAGCAAAGCTTAGATTTAGGTTTCCCTTTGCACCCCTAAAGAAGTAAAAATGAAGAGTAGTGTTTAACGTCCTGTCGACATCGAAATCATTAGAGACGGAGCACGAACTCGGATTGTGTTTTTAAGGGTGCGGAAGGAAGTCGTCCGTGCACTTTTCAGAGGAACCATCCCGGCATTTGCCTGGAGCGGTTTAGGGAAACCACGGAAAATCTTAATGTGGATGGCCGGGCGCAGATTTGAACCGGCGTCCTTCCGAATGGGAGACCAGCGTATTAACCCCTGCGCTACCTCGGTCGGTCCGTCCCTGAATGACTGAGGTGCATATGGTGGCCTGGCTTTATAAGCTCACAGTAGCTTCCTAACTCTATCCTCCTCCAGCTGAGCTATTTCTCAGTTTCTAATGGCACTGCTGTCAACGAGACGGTACACTCAATCTTTATCTTCTAAAGTTTCATTAGCGTCACAATACAAAGACATGGGGGCAACGGCTTGACACCCTAATACGGGCTACGGTTGGTGAGGTGGTAGGGGGGGAGGGGGGAGGGTGGGAGAAGGATAGAGTTGAAATCCGGGACGTGGCACCTTGATTTATGTCTTCCATTGTTTCATTCAGTCAAGTCACCTCTCCCGAACACCAAGTTGTTTCCTTCAATATGCTTTAGCTCTAACCACTATCATGATACAGAGACGTCAATTCTGACATTCCTACGGTATGATGGAAAAACAGAGAAATAGATCTGACTGCTACGCTCAGCAAGGCTCCATACAGTGTGGTGAAGGGCATGCAGTGTACCTATACCATGGATCCACTTTCTGTTCTGTTCGTGGACGATACGCGGGGAGAAAGAGTGACGGTACGCTTCAGTTGATACTCAACTTTTCCTCATAATTATTACTGAGACCAGTATCAACATCGTTTCACGCAACAGGGCTAGTGACCTGCTACGGTCTTCTTCCATGTCTTAGATGGTCGCCCAATTTATCTGTTACCTTGGGCCGCGCGGGATTAGCCGAGCGGTCTGTGCCGGCACGGCAGCTCAGCGTGTTCGGTCAGAGGGTTAGCGGGCCTCTGTAATAAAAGAAACTGAGTTAACCGATCAACGACGAACTTAAACTGGTGTCTTACGATGTCCGCCCCGAGTAGATGCAACGAACGAAAGAGAACAAAATGAGATTTAAAAAAAAAAGGGGTCTAGAGCGCTGCAGTCTTGGACTGTGCGGCTGGTCCCGGCGGAGGTTCGAGTTCTCCCTCGGGCATGGGTGTGTATGTTTGTCCATAGGATAATTTAGGTTAAGTAGTGTGTAAGCTTAGGGACTGATGACCTTAGCAGTTAAGTCCCATAAGATTTCACACACATTTGAACATTTTTGTTACCTTGCCCATGATTTTTTTTTTTTTTTTTTTGTGGCAGTCTGAAACATTGCATACTTTTAGCAAGCTATAGACAGTTATGCCTGTATCCTTGTAGGTAATCCGTAATGGGTCGTAAGTTCTTTAGCTAGGATTTCATTCCGTTTGTGGTCTAAAAGATAGTATCCAGGAGTTTTCCTCGGAAATTTCATTTCAGTAGTTGTTAGGCATTTCATATCATAATTTCCAATGGTTCGTTTCCATAACAGATAGCTGATCGTGTTAAACGTTTTAAACTGTTGGTAATGTTTGTTCATGGAGTTTTGTTGTTGTGAAAACTTGAGTCATGATACTGTGTGCTTTACCGTAGTATTGTGTTTGCATTGGACCAACGGCCTTGCCGCAGTGGTAACACCGGTTCTCGTCAGATCACCGAAGTTAAGCGCTGTCGGCTGGGCAAGCACTGGGATGGGTGACTATCCGACCTCTCGCGCGCT